>NC_057806.1:488411535-488641669 GCF_018294505.1 Triticum aestivum
GCATCGATAAGTAACTCCAGTTTGACAAAGATCAATGCAATATCTAAGGTTCATGGACTGATTAAAATCATGGGCTAAAGGATTAATCGACGGAGAAAATTGCAGCGGAGTTTAGGCCTACATGCGGAATTCTCGTGCGAAATCAGCGCTCTCTCCCACCATTTTGGGAAGCAGGCAAATAGTAGCTAGGGAAGTTTCTAAATGGTGATAGTGGTGCAATGGCATTGATTTTCACGGGCGGTTTAATTGGGACCTTAATCTTACGAATATGTTTTCTATGGAACACCATCCCCGTATTGATGAGGTCCTTGCAGAGTAAGCAGGTTGTCCCCAAACCAGGTGTCTTTGCAGAAACTCGTAGAATGGCCATTGCCAACCTCAAACGAATCTCTCTTAAATAAAGCGGACTTGGCCTTTATCAGGCCCTTCCAAAAAGGGGAGTCTATTGATTTTGCTTCCACCTAAGATAGAGTTTTTAAATATAGATACTTATTATGAATAAGCTCCTGCCATAGACCCTCCTCGTTAAGAAACTTGTATATCCATTACGAATAAGCTCTTGCCATAAGATATCCCACGTATCTAGTATGTACTTCTATATTTGTGCTCATCGAGTTGCCAGAAAAACCTAGATCAATAAAAATAAGGCCTTTTAAACATCCGGTTGGGCATTTTAAAAAAGGAGACCATAAACATGGGTAGACTTTGTGAGAATAGTGTTAATAAGAGTCAATTGTGCCCCATATGACATGAGTTCCCCCTTCCAACTGCTGAGCTTCTTTTCAAAGCGGTCTTCGAAAATTTCCCATTCTTTATTTGTGAGCTTAGGGGGGTGAATGGGTATTCCGAGGTACATAAACGGAAGAGATTCCACCTCACAACCGAAGATTTGCCTATATTCATTCTCCGTTTTCTTGGCCTTTCCAAAGCAAAGTAGTTCACTCTTATGGAAATTTATTTTGAGACGCGAAAACTGTTCGAGAAGACAAATAATCAACTTCATGTTTTCACTTCATACATATTTGTTATTATAAATGTTCATATACTTTTCTATAAACTTTCTCAAAAAAATTAGACTTTGACTTCAGTCAAAGCTAATATGCAGAATAAATAAAACGGAGGGAGTACACAAGTTATCAGATGGCACATAGTCATACTCACATCTACTCCATCTTCATCAGAAGGGATTGATAATGATAACATGTAAAGTTCAATGTAAACATCTGAGTCTTGAACCAAATGATAGACAAACAGGAATATTCTACCAACACAAGTTCGTAAACAGTACACACAAGTACAGGGGATTTACATCTCTGCTGTTTACTCAAAAACTTATTGGGGATGTTGGGGATGAGTAATACTGTACGCAATGAAAAATACATGCTAGAGTCTGCGAGACCAAGTGCACTTGATTTGCTTACAAACCTAGTATATATTACGTACATGCACATATGTCTTCTTCATGTGCACACACATATTCTTAACCAAGTGCCCACAATCTTCGTTATACATACATAATTATGTATGCTTGCTATAATAACATGGTCCCAGCTAAGGGCTAGATTATCAACAGGTTATCCTGTTTGCAGGATCTTCAGAATTCAGAAGCTTTGGTCCTGAAAAAAAAATACAACAAGAGATGTACCTTGTAAGTAAACATATCTATCTCAACTTCTCAAATTTAGATATGGGCTACATTGAAATTTGTATTTCAATGGGAGAAACATGCATGGCCCCATTTGTTTGGATAGTTTTGTGTAGATGCTAGGCTAGGGCATGATCGATCACTATAATTATGAGTCCTTTTACAGTACATCATATAATTTTGGATCGTTTATTTTTGGGATCCAACGGCACAGATATAACAATACTACCACAAAATTCCTGTAGTATATTAAGGTATCAGGGGTAGATTGGGTAGTTAATTACTGTGGCTGGAGAGAGGGTCGCCGGAGCTGCCGTTTACGTTGCCGGCGAAGTGGGCGATGGTGGCGGGGAGTCACCATGGGTTGGGTTGGAATGTTGTGGGAGGCATAGGTCTCGTCAACGAGGAGCTGGAGAATACACAGCTCCTTCGGTCATGCCGCCCAGGCCCAACAAGCCGCCGTTGCCTTGGTCGAGTTCGAAGTTCAGATACATACGTAGCTCGTGGCGGCCGCTTCCATTTTCCATCACTACTTCACAATTGATACGCCGCTAGCTGGCTGATGCTTGGATTTAAAATTGACTTCGAAGAATGACAGCGAATTGAATTGCCACTCAGGTGAGGTTGGCTGGGCGTGGTTGATGTTTCATAGTGTTAACGTTCTGCATGGATTCCAAGTTTTTTTGTTTTTTTGGTTGAAAACCGAGAGGAGCAGTGGTTGGCGGCGTCATCCTTCTCGTCGACCCGCAACACAGTAGCGCCTCACCTGACGGCAGCGGCACAACAAGGCACGAGGGCGTACTATAGTGCTCGCATGTGCGGGTTGCTGTTGCAGATTAGTGTCAGTCGCGAGGACCTGAGGGCGTGGAGCAAGGCCTCGTCGTGTTCGGCGGTGATCGATTATCTTTCTTTTTCCCTCGGTTGATCATAGGCATTGAATCTGGCGCTCGTGACCTCTAAACACAGGTGAAGTCCTATCAAGGTAAATCAGATCGAAAGATTTTCATAGTTGAGATTACAAATCTGTCCTCGAGCCAAATCTAAACCGAATAATATCAACCGTCGGATGAACTTAATACTACCTATTAAATCTGGTAGTATGATGCACCGTAAAATATCTCATAATTATTGATAGTTATGAGAAGTGATTGAGTTGAGATCGATGACTATATAGCTCTGAGCTAGGACCTGGTGATATTCACACTTATAAACTGTAGACAAGAGACAAGGATCCGGTTGGGTTTTGGTTACCTTGCTTGATGAATCAGTTCCAAGCCCCCTGGGTGTTGTAGTTGGGGAAAGGAACCCTGCCGGACTCGATCAGCTTGATGTCGCCGTCAAGGATCTCATAGTGGCGGCGCACCTCGTCGGCCGTCCTGGTCCCGCCCATGGCGCGGGACACCTTGAGCCAGCGGTCGGGCGTGCCCTCGCCGTAGTAGGCGAGTGCATCCTCGAACAGCTTGTTCTCCTTCTTGCTCCACTCCGCGTTGGCGCCGCGGAGGGATGAGCTGCTCGACCCAGAAGACATCTCCAACTGGATCGGAAACCGAGCTAAGTTAGTGCTTATGGTTTTTGCACTTCAGAAGCTCCGGTTGCTATGATTTGATGATGGCTGCGCTGTTTCGGTGCCCGCTATTTATAGGAGCTTGGGGCGTCGCCCCGCCGGCCTTGACGCTCGTATGGTATAGGGATTGCCATCGGCTTGGCGACTGAAAGGTCTGTGAGGCTAATTAGATTCTGATTCTGAACATTTTTGGATGAAAGCGCTTCCTTTGAAATGTAGATTCTGTTGCTGCGATGCGCTTGGGTCGACACATCGAAGTACGCATAATTGATCGATCCACGTCAACGTCTCAAATGCATGGCAGTGCAACTGGCTCCTTCTTTTTTCTTTTTCTTGAACCGTGTTGTTTCCTTCCCTTGCAGATGCAACGTGGAGCGAAGAGTCAGGTTTCCAGGGGGTCCTGCCTTGCATTTCGATCATATGGAGATAAGATTCAAAAGTCCAACAGTTAGAGCATCTCCAACAAGTGCCCGAAAACTGCTCCACACACTAAAAGCCGTTCTTTTTAGGCGCCGGAGAGGCTTCAACAGATGCTGCAAAATAATGCACGCACAAAAGAATTTAACGCACCTGCTTAAAAGCGCTATCACATGCTACAAATGTTGGGCGCCGGACCGCGCGCGCTTCATAATTTGCACGCGTGCTTTTTTGCGCGTGCATTTTTTGGGCATGTGAAAAACCAATGTTGGCCGCAGCGCGCTAAAAATGCTACAGTGACGCTGTAAAACTATTTTAACGCTCAATATTTTTTGCGACTTTGTTGGAGATGCTCTTAGTCACTACACCAACGTGGCGCCTTCCGGGCCGATGGGCAACATGGCGACGAGTTGGTGACTATGTCTCCACACTCTCGAGCTGCTCTATCTGATCGACGTGATAAGCATATGCTCATGCCTTGGAGGGTGCAGTAGCCGAGGGCCACATGCAGAAATTCGCCTTTCTTGTGGGTGCTATGGATCGAGCGAGATACTAGATTGAGATATAGGCTAGCTAGGGTGGCGGGTGGGTATAGGAACGATCGAGCCAAGAGAATCCACAGCACATCAGAAATGGGATACCCTTTTTGGTCGAGGAAGAGTAAATATTCTGAATCTTGGCTGAAGTGATGTAGAGACCATATGGATTCCAATCCCGCAAGTTAGTGTAATCAGCAAAACATTGTGGTTTCTTTTAATGGAAATCGGAGAGGAAGCTCTCTTTATCAAAAATAAATAAAAATTCCACAAGTTGGTGCCTGGAATTTGAGAGGTTCCGTTGGTAGATTTGGGATCAAGTTCGATGCTGATTGTAGGTGGTGGCTACGTGAGCTAGTTAAGACACAAAGCATAGAGCACGGGTACGTCCGTGGTAGTTCAGAGCAGCACTACAAACCCAGAAAAAAAAATCACTTGACGAACAGTGATCTCCGTGTTGTGAGGTTTCTATAAGTACTGGTACACAGGAGATCAAGCGGGCTGACGAAGAGAATTCAACACATGAAGCAGCGTACTTATGAATATTTCAGAAAGAAGGTTCAAAATTCAGAATATGACAGAGGGGATATCCTGTCATCCTGAAACCACACTTTATTCAGATTATATTCCAGCGAGATCGATCTACTGTACTGGGGCAAGATGCCCGGTTTCTTTGGTCCATGGCCAGCACCAGACGGACCCGAGCGCCTCCATGTGAGCTAGCTTCTACCGTAAGGATGGAATATGTGGCAGCGAAATCTCTGCATGGTGCCGTTGGAAAATCTTGCAATTCCATGGCCCCCGTGGCCAACCGAGGAACATGCGCAGAGTCACACAGAACCATGGATAAAAGGCATCGCAACATCATCATGGCATATGGTCAAATTCCTCCTCCAAACATATTGGAGTCGTGGCTGGGGAGACTCATTATTTCTTTTTGGTCCTAGAAGCTGGAATAGATTCTGCCAATTGGCGGTTACACATTGGATGGTTGCGATTATGCCAGGATGCAAGGTACATCAACAGCTATCGCTACAAAGAACCTTGGGCTGCAAAAATGTGGTACTCCAGCATATTTTATTTTATTTTGTTTTTGAAAGCACTGCCTTAAAGCTCTTTATTCGTTAGGCGGCACCTTATCTGATTGCAAAGAATCAATTAGATGGCCAGGGATTACATCATACGTAATTGAAAGTTCAACAAATTTAACAGCAAAACGCGCACAAGAATGGGCTAAAGAATTAGCACCTGCGCCTAGCAAATACTAGCTTAAACCCCTGGAAAGAGTGGAGCATCGATTTCATCTCCTTCATGATATGAACTCCTCCAGATTTGTCATCTTTGGTATTTCATAGTTGCTGAACCATCTGGTAATCAGTCTCAACAAATAATAAACTGAAAACTGAAAACCGCGCTCCACCGCAAGCACAATTGCATCTTTGCAAGCAAGAACCACACGACAAGCAAGTAATTTTTTCCGGAAAGGAAGATAAAACCCCGTTCTCTGCATTAACATATGCACACAGTCATCTTTACACTTTTGCTTTGGTAGACCCCTCACCCCTAAACACAAGGAGGGCTGAGATTGCCCGATACCTCTTTTTAACGATGGGTATGATGGTCATATTTCAAAAAAGTTAGTTCGCCCGCCCATCCACGGCGGTACGCGCCATACGCATGGTGTATTCCTGTACATACGCCCGACATGACGCATCTAGAAAAGAACGTGGTGTGCGACTTGCCGCATGGCGGGCGGTTGTGACCGGCCGGTAAGCGCATCAAACGTACCATTGGTGCGCCTTCACATGCCGCACCATTAACACGGCAATAGTGGCCGGCCACCGGCCTCCACCGCCCATCGACCTCCCTCACCGCGCTATAAAAAGCCACCATGGCACGGCCTACATCGACCGCAATCTCTCCTCCTCCCATCGCGCTCAAATGCCGTCATCTACCCCCCCTCCCCACCCTTCCCCGCCACTCTCACCATGTCCGGCACCAGCAGTTCTCGTGGAGGCGGCGCGACCTTGGCATACCGGAGGCGATGGAGTTGCGCCGGTAGAACATCCTCGTGCTGCCCTCTTCTCGGTTGCCGGGTATGTGGCACATCAGTGCCGCCGGGTACACGGTTTCGGGGGCTGCCGCACCCGAAGTGAGCTCGGGCATTGCCCCGGCGTGCGGCCGGTGGAGCAGACGCGGTCGCTGGCAGTTTTGGGGGGGCTGGAACTGGGATGACGTCCTCCGCGAAGCTCATGCCAACCGCCTCGTTCTTCCTCCTGTGCCGGTTGCCCTCCCCCACTTGTGCCGATCTCCCTACCAGCTCCGGTGGGAGTGGAGATACCGCAGAAACAGGCGGCGTTGTGGTGGGATGGGGACTCCGACGACACTCCGGGCTTCGCCGTCGCCGTCCTCGCGTCGATGGAGCCCAGCTTCGTGCCACTGTCGGAAATGAGAGACCTACTGGACCTGGTGGATACGCCGGGCTTGATGGAGACGATCCGCGAATCTACGGCGGCGGGAGACGACGATGACCTCACGTGGATGGATGACATGAGCAGCGACATCGGCAACGACGGCGGTGGCATCGACAGGGAGGTCATCGATCTCACGGCGACGGACGACGACGACGTAGTTTAGTTTTTTTTGTTTTTTTAATTTTTGTTCAAAAAATATGTAAGATATATTTGAATAAACTTTTATTGTTTTAGTAATTTTAGTTTTTAATTTTTTTGGATTTATTGAATATTCTAAGAAATTTATGGAAATAATGAAGAAAGGAAAATGAAAAAAAACTCGATGATTCCCTATTGCGGTCCGGTACAACACCGCTTCGGCCCGGTACAAAAAATAAACCGCCCGAGCCATCGTCAAAATATTATACTCCCGCACCCCCCTCCCCCCGACCCAACGTAATCGTTCTTGGGCCGACCCGCGGGGAGTGACGAATTTTTTTCTTTCATTTATGTTTTTTCCTTCCTTAAAATAATTTGACATTTTCAAATTTCGAAAACTTGCTAGGTTCGAAAAAAAAGCAAGCACAAATCTTCGGCGTGGAATATAATCCTAAAGTACCCCAAAGACTCAAATATAGTCAATCAAGAAGGTGGTAAGACCCTTGCTGAGTTCCCAGTTCACCAACTTCCCTGACCTTCCAGCACTGGGCAGGCGTCAGCCCCCATACATGGTCTTACGACTTTGTGGAGACATGTGTTTTTGGTAAACAGTCGCCCGGGCCTGGTCACTGCAGCCCCTTTTTGTGAGGGGGCACCCCTTCTCCCGAAGTTACGGGTTCGAGAGATCATAAAATGTCTATGAATTAAAAAAATGTTACGGAAATTATAATTGTTTTGCGGTTTTATAAAATATTGGTAATTTTACAAAAAAATTCACAAATAAAAAAATTCACAGTTTGGAAGAAAAATGTCGGCAAATATTACCATGTTCATGATTTTGTAAAAATGACCATATAAACAAAACAAATGTTCGTGAATTTAAAAAAATGGCCAATTTTTTTAAAAAATGAATCCCGTAAATTTGAGTGGGTGGGCATGCCCATGAGGGCCTCCACGCAAAAATTGAATGAATTCGGACAATGAACGCACATCGCGTTATGTGTGGGCAATATTTTAGGGTTTTAGTGCCGGGAAAACCCTAGAAAATTCATAAAATGTCAAAAAACAATGAGACTTGGTGTGCATGCTTGCATTGGTCATGGGAGAGTGGCAAAAAAGTTTGGGCTCATTTGGCGAACGTGAAAAAACAGTGCTTCAAGACTTGGCCTACCAGCAGCCCCGAACGGTCCTGGTTGTACATGGTCTATTCCATGCAATGCATGGAATGGCAGCAAAATTTTCTACCGTGTGGGCATACCCATGGAAGGCCCCTATGCAAAAATTGACTGAATTCAGACACCAAGCACATGTCACGTCACGTGCGGGCAGTACTTTAGGGTTTTAGTGCCGGCAAAACCCTAGGAAATCAATCGAATGTCAAAAAGCAATGAGACTTGGCGTGCATTCTTGCAATGGTCATGAGAGAGTGTGGAAAAAGTTTGGGCTTATTTGGTGAGTGTGGGAAAAAGCGCTTCAAGACTTGGCCTACCGGCAGATCCGAACGGTCTTGTTGTACATGGTTTATTTCATGCCATACGAGACTTGGCTTGCATGCTTGAAATGACCATGTGAGAGTGTGGAAAAAGTTTGGGCTCATTTTGTGAAGGTGGACAAAAAAGTTTTGAAACTTGGCCTACCGGCCGACCCGAAAGGTCCTGGTTATACATGATGTGCTCCAAGTTATTATTTGCAGCAACTAAATCGTTTCGATGCGAACTACATGGTTTACATGTCAAACCTAGGGTGACGGGGGTCGATGTAGCACGACTAGGCCATGAGGTAGGTGGACTCCGGCGTCACTACGGACTGCGGTGACGTCGATGATGAGGATGGAGGCCAGATCACGGCGTGATTACAGAAGGTGACAACGTCGAAGACAAGGACAAAGGCCAAATCACGGCATGGAATGCAGATGCTGACGACGTCGATGATGAGGACGGAGGCCACGGATCACGGTGTGGAATGCAGCCGGCAACGACGTCCAAGACGAGGACAGAGGCCAGATCAGGGCGGAGCCACGGAAATGGCAGACATGGGACGAGTGCAGTGAGACACGTCGTGGGACGGGGGATGGCGTGCAACATATGCAACTGGCGGTAGAAGCGGGGGTCATACTCTAGGGAGGGCAAGGGTGGAGATCGGCCGGCGGGGGAGACGCTGGATCGGGGCACGTGATCGTGGGGCAGGCAGTTAGGTCGTGTGTGAAGGAAATATGCCCTAGAGGCAATAATAAGGTTGTTATTTATATTTCTTATATCATGATAAATGTTTACTATTCATGCTAGAATTGTATTAAATTGGAAACTTGATACATGTGTGGATACATAGACAAATCACAGTGTCCCTGGTAAGCCTCTACTAGACTAGCTCGTTAATCAAAGATGATTAAGTTTCCTAGCCATAGACATGTGTTGTCATTTGATGCACGGGATCACATCATTAGGAGAATGATGTGATGGACAAGACCCATCCGTTAGCTTAGCATAATGATCGTTAAGTTTTATTGCTATTGCTTTCGTCATGACTTATACATATTCCTTTGACTATGAGATTATGCAACTCCCGGATACCGGAGGAATGCCTTGTGTGCTATCAAACGTCACAACATAACTGGGTGATTATAAAGATGCTCTACAGGTATCTCCGAAGGTGTTTGTTGGGTTGCCATAGATCGAGATTAGGATTTGTCACTCCGAGTATCAGAGAGGTATCTCTAGGCCCTCTCAGTAATGCACATCATAATAAGCCTTACAAGGAATGTGACTAATGAGTTAGTTACGGGACGATGCATTACGGAACGAGTAAAAGAGACTTGCTGGTAACGAGATTGAGCTAGGTATGGAGATACTGGCTATCGAATCTTAGGCAAGTAACATACCAATGACAAAGGGAATAACGTGTGTTGTCATTACGGTACGACCGATAAAGATCTTCGTAGAATATGTGAGAACCAATATGAGCATCTAGCTTCCGCTGTTGGTTATTGACCGGAGAGGTGTGTCGTTCATGTCTACATAGTTCTCGAACCCGGAGGATCCGCACCTTTAACGTTCAATGACGATTTTGTATTATATGAGTTATGTGGTTTGGCGACCGAATGTTGTTCAGAGTCCCGGATGAGATCATAGACATGACGAGGAGTCTCGAAATGGTCGAGTGGTAAAGATTGGTATATTGGAAGGTTATATACGGACACCGGAATGGTTCCGATAAGGTTCGGGGATTTTACGGAGTACCGGGAGGCTATCGAAACCCCCCGGGAAAGTTAATGGGCCTATTGGGTCATAGTGGGGAGAGGGAGGCTGCCACAAGAGGTGGGGTGCGCCCCCTCGCCGAAGCCCAAACCGAATTGGACTACGGTTGGGCGGCGCCCCCCGCCCTTCCTTCTCCCTCTTCCCCCTTTCCCCTTTCCGTTTGTTGGAAGGAGGGGGTTGAATCCTACTTGGACTAGGAGTCCAAGTAGGACTCCCCCTGTAGCGCTCCCCCCTTGGGCCGGCCACCTCCTCCTCCCCCCTTTATATACGGGGGCGGGGGCACCCCAAAGGCACGCCAAGATTTCTCTTAGCCGTGTGTGGTGCCCTCCTCCACAGTTTACCACCTCGATCATATTGTCGTAGTGCTTAGGCGAAGCCCTGCGCGGATCACATCACCAACACCATCGCCACACCGTCGTGCTGACGGAACTCTCCCTCGACCCTCTACTGGATCAAGAGCTCGAGGGACGTCATCGTGCTGAACGTGTGCTGAACATGGAGGTGCCGTACGTTCGGTACTTGGATCGGTTGGATCATGAAGACGTTCGACTACATCAACCGCGTTACTAAACGCTTTCGCTTTCGGTCTATGAGGGTACGTGGACACACTCTCCCCTCTCATTGCTATGCATCTCCTAGATAGATCTTGCGTATTCGTAGGAATTTTTTGAATTACTACGTTCCCCAACAGTGGTATCAGAGGATGGTCTATGCGTAGATGATATATGCACGAGTAGAACACAATGAGTTATGAGCGATAATAGTCATACCGCTTACCACCAACATCTTACTTTGATTCAGTGGTATTGTTTGATGAAGCAGTCTGGACCGACATTACATGATCGAGTTCATGAGACTGGTTCTACCGACGTGCTTCGCACATAGGTGGCTAGCGGGTGTTTGTTTCTCCAACTTTAGTTGAATCGGATTTGACTACGGCCGGTCCTTGTTGTAGGTTAAAACATCACATTTGACGAAAAATCATTGTGGTATTGATGCGTAGGTAAGATCGATTCTTGCTAGAAGCCCATAGCAGCGACGTAAAACTTGCAACAATAAAGTAGAGGACGTCTAACTTGTTTTTGCAGGGCATGTGGTGATGTGATATGGTCAAGACGTGATGAGATATAAATTGTTGTATGAGATGATCATGTTTTGTAAAAGTTATTGGTAATTAGCAGGAGCCTTATGGTTGTCGCTTTATTGTATGAAATGCAATCGCCATGTAATTGCTTTACTTTATCACTAAGCGGTAGCGATAGTCGTGGAAGCAATAGTTGGCGAGATGACAACGATGCTACAATTGAGATCAATGTGTCAAGCCGGTGATGATGGAGATCATAACGGTGCTTTGGAGATGGAGATCAAAGGCACAAGATGACGATGCCATATCATGTCACATATTTTGATTGCATGTGATGTTTATCCTTTATGCATCTTATTTTGCTTAGTACGATGGTAGCATTATAAGATGATCTCTCACTAAATTTCAAGGTATAAGTGTTCTCCCTGAGTATGCACCGTTGCGACAGTTCGTCGTGTCGAGACACCACGTGATGATCGGGTGTGATAAGTTCTATGTTCACATACAACGGGTGCAAGACAGTTTTGCACATGCGGAATACTCTGGTTAAACTTGACGAGCCTAGCATGTACAGACATGGCCTCAGAACACTGGAGACCGAAAGGTCGAACGTGAATCATATAGTAGATATGATCAACATAGAGATGTTCACCATTGAAAACTACTCTATCTCATGTGATGATCGGACATGGTTTAGTTGATATGGATCACGTGATCATTTAGATGACTCAAGCGATGTCTATCTAAGTGGGAGTTCTTAAGTAATATGATTAATTGAACTTAATTTATCATGAACTTAGTCCTGATACTATTTCCATATCTATGTTGTATAGATCAATAGCTCGCGTTGTAGCTCCCCTATGTTTTTGATATGTTCCTAGAGAAAACCAAGTTGAAAGATGATAGTAGGAATGATGAGGACCGGGTCCGTGATTTGAGGATTATCCTCGTTGCTGCACAGAAGAATTATGTCCTTGATGCACCGCTAGGTGACAAACCTATTGCAGCAGCAGATGCAGACGTTATGAACGTTTGACAAGCTCGGTATGATGACTACTTGATAGTTTAGTGCACCATGCTTTACGGATTAGTACCGGGGCTTCAAAAACCGTTTTGAACGCCATGGAGCATATAAGATGTTCCAAGAGTTGAAATTGGTGTTTTAGACTCATGCCCATGTCGAGAGGTATGAGACCTCTGACAAGTACTTTTCCTACAAGATGGGGGAGAATGGATCAGCCAGTGAGGATGTACTCAGAATGTCTTGGTAGTACAATCGCTTGAATCAAGTGGGAGTTAATGTTCCAGATAAGATAGTGATTGACAGAGTTCTCTAGTCACTATCACCAAGCTACTAGAACTTCGTGATAAACTATAATATGCAAGGGATAATGAAAACGATTCCTGAGCTCTTTGCGATACTAAAATCAACGAAGGTAGAAATCAAGAAAAAGCATCAAGTGTTGATGGTTGACAAGACCACTATTTTCAAGAAAAAGGGTAAAGGAAAAAAGAAAGGGAACTTCAAGAAGAATGACAAGTAAGTTGCCACTCCCGTGAAGAAACCCAAAGCTATACCTAAGCCTAAAACTGAGTGCTTCTACTGCAAAGGGAGTGGTCACTGGAAGCGGAACTATCCCAAATACTTGGCGGACAAGAAGGATGGCAAAGTGAACAAAGGTACATTTGATATACATGTTATTGATGTGTATTTTACTAGTGTTCATAGTAACACCTGGGTATTTGATACCGGTTCAATTGCTAAGATTAGTAACTCGAAACAGGAGTTACAGAATGGACAGAGACTAGTTAAGGGCGAGGTGACGATGTGTGTTGGAAGGGATTCCAAGGTTGATAAGATCACCATCGCACACTCCCTCTACCTTCGAGATTAGTGTTGGACCTAAATAAATATTATTTGGTGTTTGTGTTGAGCATGAATATGATTGGATCATGTTTATTGCAATATGGTTATTCATTTAAGTCAGAGAACAATTGTTGTTCTGTTTACATGAATAAAACCTTCTATGGTCATACACCCAATGTAAATGGTTTATTGAATCTCGATCGTAGTGATACACATATTCATAATATTGATGCCAAAAGATGCAAAGTTGATAATGATAGTGCAATATTTATGGCACTGCCGTTTAGGTCATATTGGTGTAAAGCGCATGAAGAAACTCCATGCAGATGGGCTTTTGGAATCACTTGATTATGAATCATTTGATACTTGCGAACCATGCCTCATGGGCAAGATGACTAAAACTCTGTTCTCCGGAACAATGGAGCGAGTCAATGACTTATTGGAAACAATACATACCAATGTATGTGGTCCAATGAGTATTGAGGCACGCGGTGGGTATCGTTATTTTTTGACCTTCACAGATGATTTGAGCAGATATGGGTATATCTACTTGATGAAACACAAGTCTGAAACATTTGGAAAGTTCAAAGAATTTCATAGTGAAGTGGAGAATCATCGTAACAAGAAAATAAAGTTTCTACGATTTGATCGCTGAGGCAAATATTTGAGTTACGAGTTTGGCCTTCATTTAAAACAACGTGGAATAGTTTCACAACTCACGCCACCTAGAACACCACAGCATAATGGTGTGCCTGAACGTCGTAACCGTACTTTATTAGATATGGTGCGATCTATGATAGCTCTTACTGATTTACCACTATCGTTTTGGGGTTATGCATTAGAGATAGCTGCATTCACGTTAAATAGGGCACCGCCTAAATCCGTTGAGACGACACCGTATGAACTATGGTTTGGCAAGAAACCAAAGCTGTCATTTCTTAAAGTTTGGGGGTGCGATGCTTATGTGAAAAGGTTTCGAACTGATAAGCTCGAACCCAAATCGGAGAAGTGTGTCTTCATGAGATACCCAAAAGAAACTGTTGGGTACACTTCTATCACAGATCCGAAGACAAGATTTTTGTTGCTAAGAATGGATCCTTTCTAGAGAAGGAGTTTCTCTCGAAAGAAGTGAGTGGGAGGGAAGTATAACTTGATGAGGTAATTGTACCTTCTCTCGAATTGTAAAGTAGCTCATCACAGAAAACAGTTCCAGTGATGCCTACACCAACTAGAGAGGAAGCTAATGATAATGATCATGAAACTTCAGATCAAGTCACTACTGAATCTCGTAGGTCAATCAGAGCATGTTCCGCACCAGAGTGGTACGGTAATCCTCTTCTAGAAACCAAGTTACTAGACCATGACGAACCTACGAACTATGAGGAAGCGATGATGAGCCCAGATTCTGATAAATGGCTTGAGTCCACGAAATCCGAGATAGGATCCATGTATGAGAACAAATTGTGGACTTTGGTTAACTTGCATGATGATTGGCAAGCCATAGAGAATAAATGGATCTTAAAGAAGAAGATTGGCGCTGATGGCAATGTTACTGTCTACAAAGCTCGACTTGTCGCAAAAGGTTTTTGACAAGTTCAAGGTCTTGACTACGATGATATTTTCTCACTCGTAGCGATGCTTAAGTCTGTCCGAATCATGTTAGCAATTGCCGTATTTTATGAAATCTGGCAAATGGATATCAAAACTGCATTCCTTAATGGATTTCTTAAAGAAGAGTTGTATATGATGCAACCAGAAGTTTTTGTCGATCCTAAAGGTGCTAACAAAGTGTGCAAGCTCCAGCAAACCATCTATGGACTGGTGCAAGCATCTCAGAAGTTGGAATATACGCTTTGATAAGGTGATCAAAGCATATGGTTTTATACAGACTTATGGTGAAGCCGGTGTTTACAAGAAAGTGAGTGGGAGCTCTATAACAATTCTGATATTATATGTGGATGACATATTGTTGATCAGGAATGACATAGAATTTCTAGATAGCATAAAAGGTTACTTGAATAAGATTTTTTAAATAAAAGTCCTCGGCGAAGCTACTTATATATTGAGCATCAAGATCTATAGAGATAGACCAAGACGCTTGATAGGAATTTCACAAAGCATATACCTTGAAAAGATTTTGAAGGAGTTCAAAATGGACCAGTCAAAGAAAGGGTTCTTACCTGTGTTACAAGGTATGAAGTTGAGTAAGCCTCAAAGCCTTACCACGACAGAAGATAGAGAAAGAATGAAAGTCATTCCCTATGCCTCAGCCATAGGTTCTATACAATATGCCATGCTGTTTACCAGACCTATTGTATACCTTGACATGAGTTTTGCAAGGGGTACAACAGTGATCCAGGAGTAGATCACTGGACAACGGTCAAAATTATCCTTAGAGGAGTAAGGAAATATTTCTCGGTTATGGAGGTGATAAAGAGTTCATCGTAAAGAGTTATGTCGATGCAAGCTTTTACATCGATCCAGATGACTCTGAATCTCAATCTGGATACATATTGAAAGTGTGAGCAATTAGCTAGAGTAGCTCCATGTAAAGCATTGTAGACATAGAAATTTACAAAATACATACGAATCTGAATGTGACAGACCCCTTGACTAAACCTCTCTCACAAGCAAAACTTGATCACACCTTCGTACTCTTTGGGTGTTAATCACATAGTGATGTGAACTAGATTATTGACTCTAGTGAACCCTTTGGGTGTTGGTCACATGGCGATGTGAACTATGGGGGTTAATCACATGAAGATGTGAACTATTGGTGTTAAATCACATGGCGATGTGAACTAGATTATTGACTCTAGTGCAAGTGGGAGACTGAAGGAAATATGCCCTAGAGGCAATAATAAAGTTGTTATTTATATTTCCTTATATCATGATAAATGTTTATTATTCATGCTAGAATTGTATTAAATTGGAAACTTGATACATGTGTGGATACATAGACAAAACACAGTGTCCCTAGTAAGCCTCTACTAGACTAGCTCATTAATCAAAGATGGTTAAGTTTCCAAGCCATAGACATGTGTTGTCATTTGATGCACAGGATCACATCATTGATGTGATGGACAAGACCCATATGTTAGCTTAGCATAATGATCGTTAAGTTTTATTGCTATTGCTTTTTACATGACTTATACATATTCCTTTGACTATGAGATTATGCAACTCCCGGATACCGGAGGAATGCCTTATGTGCTATCAAACGTCACAACGTAACTGGGTGATTATAAAGATGCTCCACATGTATTTTCGAAGGTGTTTGTTGGGTTGTCATAGATCGATATTAGGATTTTTCACTTCGAGTATCGGAGAGGTATCTCTGGGCCCTCTTGGTAATGCACATCATAATAAGCCTTGCAAGCAATGTGACTAATGAGTTAGTTACGGGATGATGCATTACAGAACAAGTAAAAGAGACTTGACGGTAACGAGATTGAACTAGGTATGGAGATACCGACGATCGAATCTCGGGCAAGTAACATACCAATGACAAAGGGAATAACGTATGTTGTCATTATGGTATGACCAATAAAGATCTTCATAGAATATGTGGGAACCAATATGAGCATCCAGGTTCCGTTGTTGGTTATTGACCGGAGATGTGTCTCAGTCATGTCTACATAGTTCTCGAACCCGTAGGGTCCGCATGCTTAACGTTCAATGACGATTTTGTATTATATGAGTTATGTGATTTGGTAACCGAATGTTGTTCGGAGTCCCTGATGAGATCACAGACATGACAAGGAGTCTCAAAATAGTCGAGAGGTAAAGATTGATATATTAGAAAGTTATATACGGACACCTGAATGGTTCCGATAAGGTTTGGGGATTTTTCGGAATACCGGGAGGCTATTGGAACCACCCCTCCCCCTCCTGTTGGAAATATGCCCTAGAGGAAATAATAAATTGGTTATTATTATATTTCCTTGTTCATGATAATCGTTTATTATCCATGCTAGAATTGTATTGATAGGAAACTCAGATACATGTGTGGATAGATAGACAACACCATGTCCCTAGTAAGCCTCTAGTTGACTAGCTCGTTAATCAATAGATGGTTACGGTTTCCTGACCATGGACATTGGATGTCGTTGATAACGGGATCACATCATTAGGAGAATGATGTGATGGACAAGACCCAATCCTAAGCCTAGCACAAAGATCGTGTAGTTCGTATGCTAAAGCTTTTCTAAATGTCAAGTATCATTTCCTTAGACCATGAGATTGTGCAACTCCCGGATACCGTAGGAATACTTTGGGTGTGCCAAACGTCACAACGTAACTGGGTGGCTATAAAGGTACACTACAGGTATCTCCGAAAGTGTCTGTTGGGTTGGCATGAATCGAGACTGGGATTTGTCACTCCGTGTAGACGGAGAGGTATCTCTGGGCCCACTCGGTAGGACATCATCATAATGTGCACAATGTGATCAAGGAACTGATCATGGGATGATGTGTTACGGAACGAGTAAAGAGACTTGCCGGTAACGAGATTGAACAAGGTATCGGGATACCGACGATCGAATCTCGGGCAAGTACAATACCGCTAGACGAAGGGAATTGTATACGGGATTGATCGAATCCTTGACGTCGTGGTTCATCCGATGAGATCATCATGGAACATGTGGGAACCAACATGGGTATCCAGATCCCGCTGTTGGTTATTGACCGGAGAACGTCTCGGTCATGTCTGCATGGTTCCCGAACCCGTAGGGTCTACACACTTAAGGTTCGATGACGCTAGGGTTATAAAGGAAGTTGGTATGTGGTTACCGAATGTTGTTCGGAGTCCTGGATGAGATCCCGGACGTCACGAGGAGTTCCGAAATGGTCCGGAGGTAAAGATTTATATATGGGAAGTCCTGTTTTGGTCAGCGGAAAAGTTTCGGGTTTTATCGGTAACGTACCGGGACCACCGGGAGGGTCCCGAGGGTCCACCAAGTGGGGCCACAAGCCCCGGAGGGCTGCATGGGCCAAGTGTGGGAGGGGACCAGCCCCAGGTGGGCTGGTGCGCCCCCCCACAAGGGCCCAAGGCACCTAAGGGAGGAGGGGGGGCAAACCCTAAGGGCAGATGGGCCTTAGGGCCCATGCCTGGTGCGCCTCCCTCTCCCCTCCACCTGGCCGCCACCCAGATGGGATCTGGGGGCTGCCGCCACCCCTAGGGATGGAACCCTAGGTGGGGGCACAGCCCTTCCCCTCCCCCTATATATACTTTAGGTTTGGACTGCCCAAGACACACGAGTTCCTCTCCTTCTTGGCGCATCCCTACCCCTCTCCCTCCTCATATCTCGCGGTACTTGGCAAAGCCCTGCTGGATCACCACGCTCCTCCACCACCACCACGCCGTTGTGCTACTGCTGTATGGAGTCTTCCTCAACCTCTCCCTCTCTCCTTGCTGGATCAAGGCATGGGAGACGTCACCGGGCTATACGTGTGTTGAACGCGGAGGTGTCGTCCGTTCGGCACTAGGATATCCGGTGATTTGGATCACGACGAGTACGACTCCTTCAACCCCGTTCTCTTGAATGCTTCCGCTTAGCGATCTACAAGGGTATGTAGATGCACTCTCCTTCCCCTCGTTGCTGGTTTCTCCATAGATAGATCTTGATGACACGTAGGAAAATTTTGAATTTCTGCTACGTTCCCCAACAGTGGCATCATGAGCTAGGTCTATGCGTAGTTTCTATGCACGAGTAGAACACAAAGTAGTTGTGGGCGTTGATTTTGTTCAATATGCTTACCGTTACTAGTCCAATCTTGATTCGGCGGCATTGTGGGATGAAGCGGCCCGGACCGACCTTACACGTACTCTTACGTGAGACTGGTTCCACCGACTGACATGCACTAGTTGCATAAGGTGGCTAGCAGGTGTCTGTCTCTCCCACTTTAGTCAGATCGGATTCGATGAAAAGGGTCCTTATGAAGGGTAAATAGCAATTGGCATATCACATTATGGTTTTTGCATAGGTAAGAAATATTCTTGCTAGAAACCCATAGCAGCCACGTAAAACATGCAAACAACAATTAGAGGACGTCTAACTTGTTTTTGCAGGGTATGCTATGTGATGTGATATGGCCAAAGGATGTGATGAATGATATATGTGATGTATGAGATGATCATGTTCTTGTAATAGGAATCACGACTTGCATGTCGATGAGTATGACAACCGGCAGGAGCCATAGGAGTTGTCTTAATTTAGGACCTGCGTGTCAACATAAACGTCATGTAATTACTTTAATTTATTGCTAACCGTTAGCTGTAGTAGTAGAAGTAATAGTTGGCGAGACAACTTCATGAAGACACGATGATGGAGATCATGATGATGGAGATCATGGTGTCATGCCGGTGACGATGACTATCATGGAGCCCCGAAGATGGAGATCAAAAGGAGCAATATGATATTGGCCATATCATGTCACTATTTGATTGCATGTGATGTTTATCATCTTTATACATCTTATTTGCTTAGAACGACGGTAGTAAATAAGATGACCCCTCATTAAAATTTCAAGAAAGTTTTCCCCCTAACTGTGCACCATTGCGACAGTTCGTTGTTTCGAAGCACCACGTGATGATCGGGTGTTATAGATTCTTACGTTCGAATACAACGGGTGTTGACGAGCCTAGCATGTATAGACATGGCCTCGGAACACATGCAAAACACTTAGGTTGACTTGACGAGCCTAGCATGTACAGACATGGCCTCGGAACACAAGAGACCGAAAGGTCGAGCATGAGTCGTATGGTAGATACGATCAACATGAAGATGTTCACCGATGTTGACTAGTCCGTCTCACGTGATGATCGGACACGGCCTAGTTGACTCGGATCATGTAATCACTTAGATGACTAGAGGGATGTCTATCCGAGTGGGAGTTCATAAGATGAACTTAATTATCCTGAACATAGTCAAAAGGTCTTCGCAAATTATGTCGTAGCTCGCGCTTCAGTTCTACTGTTTAGATATGTTCCTAGAGAAAAATTAGTTGAAAGTTGATAGTAGCAATTATGCGGACTAGGTCCGTAAACTGAGGATTGTCCTCATTGCTTCATAGAAGGCTTGTGTCCTTAATGCACCGCTCAGTGTGCTGAACCTCGAACGTCGTCTATGGATGTTGCGAACATCTGACATACACATTTTGATAACTACGTGATAGTTCAGTTAAACGGTTTAGAGTTGAGGCACCAAAGACGTTTTGAAACGTCGGGAAACATATGAGATGTTTCGAGGGCTGAAATTGGGATTTCAGGATCGTGCCCACGTCAAGAGGTATAAGACCTCCGACGATTTTCTTAGCCTGCAAACTAAGGAAGAAAAGCTCAATTGTTGAGCTTGTGCTCAGATTGTCTGAGTACAACAATCATTTGAATCGAGTGGGAGTTAATCTTCCAGATGAGATAGTGATGTTTCTCCGAAGTCATTACCACCAAGCTGCTAGAGCTTCATGATGAACTATAATATATCAGGGACATATATGATGATCCTTGAGATATTCGCGATGTTTGATACCACAAAAGTAGAAATCAAGAAGAGCATCAATTGTTGATGGTTGGTGAAACCACTAGTTTCAAGAAGGGCAAGGGTAAAAGGGATACTTCATGAAACGGCAATTCAGCTGCTGCTCTAGTGAAGAAACCCAAGGTTGAACCCAAACCCGAGACTAAGTGCTTCTGTAATAAGGGGAACAGTCACTGGAGTAGAATTACCCTAGATACTTGGTAGATGAGAAGGCTGGCAAGGTCGATAGAAGTATATTGGATGTACATTGTGTTAATGTGTACTTTACTAGTACTCCTAGTAGCACCATGGTATTAGATACCGGTTCGGTTGCTAAATGTTAGTAAACTTGAAATAAAAGGCTTCGGAGTAAACGAAGACTAGCTAAAGGTGAGCTGGCAATATGTGTTGGAAGTTTTTCCATGCTTGATGTGATCAAGCATCGCACGCTCCCTCTACCATCGAGATTGGTGTTTGCGTTGAGCATAGACATGATTGGATTATGTCTATCTCAATACGGTTATTCATTTAAGGAGAATAATGGTTACTCTGTTTATTTGAATAATACCTTCAATGGTCTTGCACCTAAAATGAATGGTTTGTTGAATCTGTTGGAAATATGCCCTAGAGGCAATAATAAAAGTATTATTATTATATTTCCTTTTCATGATAATTGTCTTTTATTCATGCTATAACTGTATTATCCGGAAATCGTAATACACGTGTGAATACATAGACCACAATATGTCCCTAGTGAGCCTCTAGTTGACTAGCTCGTTGTGATCAACAGATAGTCATGGTTTCCTGGCTATGGACATTGGATGTCGTTGATAACGGGATCACATCATTAGAAGAATGATGTGATGGACAAGACCCAATCCTAAGACTAGCACAAAAGATCGTGTAGTTCATTTGCTAGAGCTTTGCCAATGTCAAGTATCTCTTCCTTCGACCATGAGAGCGTGTAACTCCTGGATACCGTAGGAGTGCTTTGGGTGTATCAAACGTCACAACGTAACTGGGTGACTATAAAGGTGCACTACAGGTATCTCCGAAAGTATCTATTGTTTTATGCGGATCGAGACTGGGATTTGTCACTCCGTGTAAACGGAGAGGTATCTCTGGGCCCACTCGGTAGGACATCATCATATGCGCAATGTGACCAAGGAGTTGATCACGGGATGATGTGTTACGGAACAAGTAAAGTGACTTGCCGGTAACGAGATTGAACAAGGTATTGGATACCGACGATCGAATCTCGGGCAAGTAACATACCGATAGACAAAGGGAATTGAATACGGGATTGATTAAGTCCTTGACATCGTGGTTCATCCGATGAGATCATCGTGGAACATGTGGGAGCCATCATGGGTATCCAGATCCCGCTGTTGGTTATTGACCGGAGAACGTCTCGGTCATGTCTACATGTCTCCCGAACCCGTAGGGTCTACACACTTAAGGTTCGATGATGCTAGGGTTATAAAGGAAGTTTGTATGTGGTTACCGAATGTTGTTCGGAGTCCCGGATGAGATCCCGGACGTCACGAGGAGTTCCGGAATGGTCCGGAGGTAAAGATTTATATATGGGAAGTCCTATTTTGGCCACCGGAAAATGTTCAGGATTTTTCGGTATTGTACCGGGAAGGTTCTAGAAGGTTCCGGAGTGGGGCCCACCTGCATGGGGGGACCCACATGGACGTGGGTAGTGGGGGCAAGGCCCCACACCCCTGGTCAAGGCACACCAAGATCCCCCCTTAGAAGGAATAAGATCATATCCCTCCCTAAAAAGGGGGGATAACAATCGGTGGGGAAGGAAATAATGAGATTTCTTTCCTCCCACCTTGGCCAACGCCCCAATGGACTTGGAGGGCAAGAAACCAGCCCCTCCACCCCTATATATAGTGGGGAGGGGCATGGGAGCTATACACGAAGTTCTGGCACAGCCCTACCTCTCTCCCTACTCCTCCTCTCCCATGGTGCTTGGCGAAGCCCTGCTGGATTGCCACGCTCCTCCACCACCACCACGCCGTTGTGCTGCTGTTGGATGGAGTCTTCCTCAACCTCTCCCTCTCTCCTTGCTGGATTAAGGCGTGGGAGACGTCACCGGGCTGTACGTGTGTTGAACGCGGAGGTGCCGTCCGTTCGGCACTAGGATCATCGGTGATTTGAATCACGACGAGTACGACTCCATCAACCCCGTTCACTTGAACGCTTCCGCTTAGCGATCTACAAGGGTATGTAGATGCACTCTCTTTCTACTCGTTGCTGGTCTCTCCATAGATAGATCTTGGTGACACGTAGGAAAATTTTGAATTTCTGCTACGTTCCCCAACAGTGGCATCATGAGCTAGGTCTATTGCGTAGATTCTTTGCACGAGTAGAACACAAAGTAGTTGTGGGCGTTGATGTTGTTCAATATGCTTACCGTTACTAGTCCAATCTTGTTTCGACGGTATTGTGGGATGAAGCGGCCCGGACCGACCTTACACGTACTCTTACGTGAGACAGGTTCCACCGATTGACATGCACTTGGTGCATAAGGTGGCTAGCGGGTGCCAGTCTCTCCCACTTTAGTCGGAACAGATTCGATGAAAAGGGTCCTTATGAAGGGTAAATAGCAATTGGCACATCACGTTGTGGTCTTACGTAGGTAAGAAACGTTCTTGCTAGAAACCCATAGCAGCCACGTAAAACATGCAACAACAATTAGAGGACGTCTAACTTGTTTTTGCAGGGTATGCTATGTGATGTGATATGGCCAAGAAGAATGTGATGAATGATATGTGATGTATGAGATTGATCATGTTCTTGTAATAGGATTCACGACTTGCATGTCGATGAGTATGACAACCGGCAGGAGCCATAGGAGTTGTCTTTATTTATTGTATGACCTGCGTGTCATTGAAGAACGCCATGTAAACTACTTTACTTTATTGCTAAACGCGTTAGTCATAGAAGTAGAAGTAGTCGTTGGCGTGACAACTTCATGAAGACACGATGATGGAGATCATGATGATGGAGATCATGGTGTCGTGCCGGTGACGATGATGATCATGGAGCCCCGAAGATGAAGATCAAAAGGAGCAAAATGATATTGGCCATATCATGTCACTATTTGATTGCATGTGATGTTTATCATGTTTATGCATCTTGTTTGCTTAGGACGACGATAGTAAATAAGATGATCCCTTACAAAATTTCAAGAAGTGTTCTCCCCTAACTGTGCACCGTTGCTACAGTTCGTCGCTTCTAAGCACCACGTGATGATCGGGTGTGATGGATTTTTACGTTCACATACAACGGGTGTAAGACAGTTTTACACAGCGAAAACACTTAGGGTTAACTTGACGAGCCTAGCATGTGCAGACATGGCCTCGGAACACGGAGACCGAAAGGTCGAGCATGAGTCGTATGGTAGATACGATCAACATGAAGATGTTCACCGATGATGACTAGTCCGTCTCACGTGATGATCGGACACGGCCTAGTTGACTCGGATCATGTGATCACTTAGATGACCAGAGGGATGTCTATCTAAGTGGGAGTTCATAAGATGAACTTAATTATCCTGAACATAGTCAAAAGACCTTTTGCAAATTATGTCGTAAGCTCGCGCTTTAGTTCCACTGTTTAGATATGTTCCTAGAGAAAATATAGTTGAAAGTTGATAGTAGCGATTATGCGATCAGTAGAAAGCTTATGTCCTTAATGCACCACTCAGTGTGCTGAACCCCAACGTCGTTTATCGATGTTGCGAACATCGGACATACATGTTTTGATAACTACGTGATAGTTCAATTAAATGGTTTAAGTAGAGGCACCAAAGACGTTTTCGAAACGTCGCGGAACATATGAGATGTTTCGAGGGCTGAAATTGGGATTTCAGGCTCGTGCCCACGTCAAGAGGTATAAGACCTCCGACGATTTTCTTAGCCTGCAAACTAAGGGAGAAAAGCTCAATCGTTGAGCTTGTGCTCAGATTGTCTGAGCACAACAATCACTTGAATCGAGTGGGAGTTGATCCTCCAGATGAGATAGTGATGTTTCCCCAAAGTCATTGCCACCAAGCTGCTAGAGCTTCGTGATTAACTATAACATATCAGGGATAGATATGATGATCCTTGAAATATTCATGATGTTTGACACCGCGAAAGTAGAAATCAAGAAGGAGCATCAATTGTTGATGGTTGGTGAAACCACTAGTTTCAAGAAGGGCAAGGGAACAAAGGGATACTTCACGAAACGGCAATTCAGCTGCTGCTCTAGTGAAGAAACCCAAGGTTGAACCCAAACCCGAGACTAAGTGCTTCTGTAATAAGGGGAACAACCACTGGAGCAGCATTACCCTAGATACTTGGTAGATGAGAAGGCTGGCAAGGTCGATAGAAGTATATTGGATATACATTATGTTAATGTGTACTTTACTAGTACTCCTAGTAGCACCAGGGTATTGGATACCGGTTCGGTTGCTAAGTGTTAGTAACTCGAAATAAAAGCTATGGAATAAACGGAGACTAGCTAAAGGTGAGCTGACGATATATGTTGGAAGTGTTTCCAAGGTTGATATGATCAAGCATCGCACGCTCCCTCTACCACCGAGATTGGTGTTTGCGTTGAGCATAGACATGATTGGATTATGTCTATCGCAATACGGTTATTCATTTAAGGAGAATAATGGTTACTCTATTTTGAATAATACCTTCAATGGTCTTGCACCTAAAGGAATGGTTTATTGAATCTCGGTCGTAGTGATACACATTTTCATGCCAAAAGATATAAGATAGTAATGATAGTACCACTTACTTGTGGCACTGCCATGTAAGTCATAATGGTATAAAACGCATGAAGAAGCTCCATGTTGATGGATCTTTGGACTCACTCGTTTTTGAAAAGTTTGAGACATGCGAACCATGTCTATTGGTGTATATGCATGAAGAAACTCCATGCAAATGGATTGTTCGGACTCACTTGATTTTGAATCACTTGAGATATGCAAATCATACCACATGGGCAAGATGACTGAAAAGCCTCATTTTCAGTAAGATGGAACAAGATAGCAACTTGTTGGAAGTAACACATTTTGATGTGTGCAGTCGAATGAGTGCTGAGACATGCAGTGAATATCATTATGTTCTTACTTCACATATGATTCGAGTAAATGTTGAGTATATTTACTTGATGAAACACAAGTCTGAATTATTGAATGGTTCAAGTAATTTCAGAGTGAAGTAGCAGATCATTGTGACAAGAGGATAAAATGTCTATGATATGATCATAGAGATGAATATTTGAGTTACGAGTTTTGGCACACAATTAAGACATTGTGGAAATTGTTTCGCAATTAATACCGCCTGGAACACCATAATGTGATGGTGTGTCCGAACATCATAGTTGCACCCTATTGGATATGGTGCGTACCATGATGTCTCTTATCGAATTACCACTATCGTTCATGGGTTAGGCATTAGAGACAACCACGTTCACTTTAAATAGGGCACCATGTAATTCCGATGAGATGACACCGTATGAATTATGGTTTAGAGAAACCTAAGTTGTCGTTTCTTAAAAGTTTGGGGCTGCGACGCTTATATGAAAAAGTTTCAGGTTGATAAGCTCGAACCCAAAGCGGATAAAATGCATCTTCATAGGAAACCCAAAACAGTTGGGTATACCTCCTAATTCAGATCCGAAAGCAATATGGATTGTTTCTAGAATCGGGTCCTTTCTCGAGGAAAAGTTTCTCTCGAAAGAATTGAGTGGGAGGATGGTGGAGACTTGATGAGGTTATTGAACCGTCTCTTCAACTAGTGTGTGACAGGGCACAGGGAGTTGTTCCTGTGGCACCTACACCAATTGAAGTGGAAGCTTATGATATTGATCATGAAACTTCGGATCAAGTCACTCCCAAACCTCGTAGGATGACAAGGATGCGTACTACTTCAAAGTGGTACGTAATCCTGTCTTGAAGGTCATGTTGCTAGACAACAATGAACCTACGAGCTATGGAGAAGCGATGGTGGGCCCGGATTCCGATAAATGGCTTGAAGCCATAAAATCCGAGAGAGGATCCATGTATGAAAACAAAGTGTAGACTTTGGCAGAACGGCTCAATGGTCGTAAGGCTAATGAGTACAGATGGATTTCAAAAGGAAGACGGACAATGATGGTAAATGTCACCATTAAGAAAGCTCGACTTGTCGTTAAGATGTTTTCCGACAAGTTCAAGGAGTTGACTACGATGAGATTTTCTCACTCGTAGCGATGCTAAGAGTCTGTTGGAATTATATTAGCGATTACTGCATTATTTATGAAATCTTGCAGATAGGATGTCAAAACATTGTTTCCTCGACGATTTTAATGAGGAAAGGTTGTATGTGATACAACCGGAAGGTTTTGTCAATCCCGAAAGATGCTAATAAGTATGCAAAGCTCCAGCAATCCTTCTAAGGACTGGAGTGAGCATCTCGGAGTTGGAATGTATGCTTTGATGATGATAAAAAATTTTGGGTTTGTACAAAGTTTATGAGAAACTTGTATTTCCAAAGAAGTGAGTGGGAGCACTATAGAATTTCTTATGAGTATATGTTGTTGACATATTGTTGATCAGAAATGACGTAGAATTTCTGGAAAGCATATAGGGTTATTTTGAAAGTGTTTTTCAATGGAAAGCCTGGATTAAGCTACTTGAACATTGAGCATCAAGATCTATAAGGATAGATCAAAATGCTTAATAATACTTTCAAATGAGCACATACCTTGACATGATCTTGAAGGTGTTCAAGATGGACCAGTCAAAGAAGGAGTTCTTGCCTGAGTTGTAAGGTACGAAGTTAAGACTTAAAGCTCGACCACGGCAGAATAGAGAGAAAGGACGAAGGTCGTACCCTATGCTTAAGACGTAGGCTCTTCAGTATGCTATGCTGTGTACCGCACCTGAAGTGTGCCTTGCCATGAGTCAGTCAAGGGGTACAAGAGTGATCCAAGAATGGCTCATAGGACAGCGGTCAAAGTTATCCTTAGTAACTAGTGGACTAAGGAATTTTCTCGATTATGGAGGTGGTAAAAGAGTTCGTCGTAAAGGTTACGACGATGCAAGCTTGACACCTATCCGGATAGCTCTGAGTAGAGAGACCGGATACATATAATGGAGCAATAATTTAGAATAGCTCCAAGTAGAACAGTTGTTTGGAATAGCTCCAAATAGAGCGTGGTAGCTGCATCTAGGAGATCACATAGAGATTTGTAAAGCACACACGGATCTGAAAGGTTCAGACCCGTTGACTAAAACCTCTCTCACAAGAAACATGATCAAACATAAAACTCATTGAGTGTTAATCACATAGTGATGTGAACTAGACTACTGACTCTAGTAAACTCTTGGGTATTAGTCACATGGCGATGTGACCTGTGAGTGTTAATCACATGGCGATGTGAACTAGATTATTGACTCTAGTGCAAGTGGGAGACTGTTGGAAATATGCCCTAGAGGCAATAATAGAAGTATTATTATTATATTTTCTTGTTCATGATAATTGTCTTTTATTCATGCTATAACTGTATTATCCGGAAATCGTAATACACGTGTGAATACATAGACCACAATATGTCCCTAGTGAGCCTCTAGTTGACTAGCTCGTTGTGATCAACAGATAGTCATGGTTTCCTGGCTATGGACATTGGATGTCGTTGATAACGGGATCACATCATTAGGAGAATGATGTGATGGACAAGACCCAATCCTAAGACTAGCACAAAAGATCGTGTAGTTCATTTGCTAGAGCTTTGCCAATGTCAAGTATCTCTTCCTTCGACCATGAGAGCGTGTAACTCCTGGATACCGTAGGAGTGCTTTGGGTGTATCAAACGTCACAACGTAACTGGGTGACTATAAAGGTGCACTACAGGTATCTCTGAAAGTATCTATTGTTTTATGCGGATCGAGACTGGGATTTGTCACTCCGTGTAAACGGAGAGGTATCTCTGGGCCCACTCGGTAGGACATCATCATATGCGCAATGTGACCAAGGAGTTGATCACGGGATGATGTGTTACGGAACAAGTAAAGTGACTTGCCGGTAACGAGATTGAACAAGGTATTGGATACCGACGATCGAATCTCGGGCAAGTAACATACCGATAGACAAAGGGAATTGAATACGGGATTGATTAAGTCCTTGACATCGTGGTTCATCCGATGAGATCATCGTGGAACATGTGGGAGCCATCATGGGTATCCAGATCCGCTGTTGGTTATTGACCGGAGAACGTCTCGGTCATGTCTACATGTCTCCCGAACCCGTAGGGTCTACACACTTAAGGTTCGATGACGCTAGGGTTATAAAGGAAGTTTGTATGTGGTTACCGAATGTTGTTCGGAGTCCCGGATGAGATCCCGGACGTCACGAGGAGTTCCAGAATGGTCCGGAGGTAAAGATTTATATATGGGAAGTCCTATTTTGGCCACCGGAAAATGTTCGGGATTTTTCGGTATGGTACCGGGAAGGTTCTAGAAGGTTCCGGAGTGGGGCCCACCTGCATGGGGGGACCCACATGGACGTGGGTAGTGGGGGCAAGGCCCCACACCCCTGGTCACGGCGCACCAAGATCCCCCCTTAGAAGGAATAAGATCATATCCCGAAGGGATAAGATCAAGATCCCTAAAAAGGGGGGATAACAATCGGTGGGGAAGGAAATAATGAGATTTCTTTCCTCCCACCTTGGCCAACGCCCCAATGGACTTGGAGGGCAAGAAACCAGCCCCTCCACCCCTATATATAGTGGGGAGGCGCATGGGAGCTATACACGAAGTTCTGGCACAGCCCTACCTCTCTCCCTACTCCTCCTCTCCCATGGTGCTTGGCGAAGCCCTGCTGGATTGCCACGCTCCTCCACCACCACCACGCCGTTGTGCTGCTGTTGGATGGAGTCTTCCTCAACCTCTCCCTCTCTCCTTGCTGGATCAAGGCGTGGGAGACGTCACCGGGCTGTACGTGTGTTGAACGCGGAGGTGCCGTCCGTTCGGCACTAGGATCATCGGTGATTTGAATCACGACGAGTACGACTCCATCAACCCCGTTCACTTGAACACTTCCGCTTAGCAATCTACAAGGGTATGTAGATGCACTCTCTTTCTACTCGTTGCTGGTCTCTCCATAGATAGATCTTGGTGACACGTAGGAAAATTTTGAATTTCTGCTACGTTCCCCAACAGAATCTCGATCGTAGTGATACACATGTTCATGCCAAAAGATATAAGATAGTAATGATAGTACCACCTACTTGTGGCACTGCCACGTAAGTCATATCGGTATAAAACGCATGAAGAAGCTCCATGTTGATGGATCTTTGGGCTCACTCGTTTTGAAGAGTTTGAGACATGTGAACCATGTCTATTGGTGTATATGCATGAAGAAACTCCATGCAAATGGACCGTTTGGACTCACTTGGTTTTGAATCACTTGAGACATGCAAATCATACCACATGGGCAAGATGACTGAAAGCCTCGTTTTCAGTAAAATGGAACTAGAAAGCAACTTGCTGGAAGTAATACATTTTGATGTGTGCAGTCCAATGAGTGCTGAGGCGTGCAGTGGATATTGTTATGTTCTTACTTCACAGATGATTTGAGTAGATGTTGAGTATATTTACTTGATGAATCACGAGTCTGAATTATTGAAAGGTTCAAGTAATTTCAGGGTGAAGTTGAAAGATCGTTGTGACAAGAGGATAAAAGATCTATGATATGATCATAGAAATGAATATCTGAATTACGAGTTTGGCAAAAAATTAAGACATTGTGAAAATTGTTTCACAACTAATACAGCTTGGGACACCATAGTGTGATGGTGTGTCCGAACATCATAATTGCACCCTATTGGATATGATGCATACCATGATGTCTCTTATCGAATTACCATGATAGTTTATGGGTTAGGCATTAGAGACAACCACATTCACTTTAAATAGTGCACCACATAATTCTGATGAGATGACACCGTATGAACTATGGTTTAGAGAAACCTAAGCTGTCATTTCTTAAAAGTTTGGGGCTGCGACGCTTATGTGAAAAAGTTTTAGGCTGATAAGCTTGAACCCAAAGCGGATAAATGCATCTTCATAGGACACCCAAAACAGTTGGGTATACCTCCTGTCTCAGATCCGAAAGCAATAAGGGATTATTTCTAGAATCGGGTCCTTTCTCGAGGAAAAGTTTCTCTCGAAAGAATTGAGTGGGAGGATGGTGGAGACTTGATGAGGTTATTGAACCGTCTCTTCAACTAGTGTGTGGCAGGGCACAGGAAGTTGTTCCTGTGGCACCTACACCAATTGAAGTGGAAGCTTATGATAGTGATCATGAAACTTCAGATCAAGTCACTAACAAACCTCGTGGGATGACAAGGATGCGTACTACTTCAGAGTGATACGTAATCCTGTCTTGGAAGTCATGTTGCTAGACAACAATGAACCTACGAGCTATGGAGAAGCGATGGTGGGCCCGGATTCCGATAAATGGCCCGAGGCCATAAAATCTGAGAGAGGATCCATGTATGAAAACAAAGTGTAGACTTTGGCAGAACGGCTCGATGGTCGTAAGGCTGTTGAGTACAGATGGATTTTAAAAGGAAGACAGACGATGAAGGTAAGTATCACCATTAAGAAAGCTCGACTTGTCGTTAAGATTTTTTCCGACAAGTTCAAGGAGTTGACTATGATGAGACTTTCTCACTCGTAGCGATGCTAAGAGTCTGTTGGAATTATATTAGCGATTACTGCATTATTTATGAAATCTTGCAGATAGGATGTCAAAACATTGTTTCCTCGACGATTTTCTTGAGGAAAGGTTGTATGTGATACAACCGGAAAGTTTTGTCAATCCTGAAAGATGCTAATAAGTATGCAAAGCTCCAGCAATCCTTCTAAGGACTGGAGTAAGCATCTCAGAGTTGGAATGTATGCTTTGATGAGATGATCAAAGATTTTGGGTGTATACAAAGTTTATGAGAAACTTGTATTTCCAAAGAAGTGAGTGGGAGCACTATAGAATTTCTGATGAATATATGTTGTTGACATATTGTTGATCAGAAATGACGTAGAATTTCTGGAAAGCATATAGGGTTATTTGGAAAGTGTTTTTCAATGGAAAGCCTGGATTAAGCTACTTGAACATTGAGCATCAAGATCTATAAGGATAGATCAAAACGCTTAATGGTACTTTCAAATGAGCACATACCTTGACATGATCTTGAAGGTGCTCAAGATGGATCAGTCAAAGAAGGAGTTCTTGCCTGAGTTGTAAGGTATGAAGTTAAGATTTAAAGCTCGACCACGGCAGAAGAAAGAGGAAGGACGAAGGTCGTCCCCTATGCTTTTTTCATAGGCTCTATACGGTATGCCATGCTGAGTACCGCACCTGATATGTGCCTTGCCACATATCTGGCAAGAGGGTACAAAGGTAATCTAGGAGTAGATCACCAGATAGCGGTCTAAATTATCCTTAGAGGAATAAGGATATGTTTCTCGGTTATGGAGGTGATAAAGAGTTCGATGTAAAGAGTTACGTCGATGCAAGCTTGACACCTACCCGGATAGCTCTGAATAGAGATACCGGATACGTATAATGGAGCAACAATTTAGAATAGCTCCAAGTAGAACAGTTATTTGAAATGGCTCCAAATGTAGCGTAGTAGTTGCATCTACAAGATGACATAGAAATTTGTGAAGTACATATGGATCTGAATGTTGCAGACCCGTTGACTGAAACCTCTCTCACAAGCATAACATGATCAAACCCAGAACTCTTTGGGTGTTAGTCACATGGGGATGTGACCTTGAGTGTTAATCACATATCGATGTGAACTGGATTATTGACTCTAGTGCAAGTGGGAGACTGTTGGAAATATGCCCTAGAGGCAATAATAAATTGGTTATTATTATATTTCCTTGTTCATGATAATCGTTTATTATCCATGCTAGAATTGTATTGATAGGAAACTCAGATACATGTGTGGATAGATAGACAACACCATGTCCCTAGTAAGCCTCTAGTTGACTAGCTCGTTAATCAATAGATGGTTACGGTTTCCTGACCATGGACATTGGATGTCGTTGATAACGGGATCACATCATTAGGAGAATGATGTGATGGACAAGACCCAATCCTAAGCCTAGCACAAAGATCATGTAGTTCGTCTGCTAAAGCTTTTCTAAATGTCAAGTATCATTTCCTTAGACCATGAGATTGTGCAACTCCCGGATACCGTAGGAATACTTTGGGTGTGCCAAACGTCACAACGTAACTGGGTGGCTATAAAGGTACACTACAGGTATCTCCGAAAATGTCTGTTGGGTTGGCATGAATCGAGACTGGGATTTGTCACTCCGTGTAGACGGAGAGGTATCTCTGGGCCCACTCGGTAGGACATCATCATAATGTGCACAATGTGATCAAGGAGTTGATCATGGGATGATGTGTTACAGAACGAGTAAATGACTTGCCAGTAACGAGATTGAACAAGGTATCGGGATACCGACGATCGAATCTCGGGCAAGTACAATACCGCTAGACAAAGGGAATTGTATACGGGATTGATCGAATCCTCGACGTCGTGGTTCATCCGATGAGATCATCGTGGAACATGTGGGAACCAACATGGGTATCCAGATCCCGCTGTTGGTTATTGACCAGAGAACGTCTCGGTCATGTCTGCATGGTTCCCGAACCCGTAGGGTCTACACACTTAAGGTTCGATGACGCTAGGGTTATAAAGGAAGTTTGTATGTGGTTACCGAATGTTGTTCGAAGTCCCGGATGAGATCCCGGACATCATGAGGAGTTCCGGAATGGTTCGGAGGTAAAGATTTATATATGGGAAGTCCTGTTTTGGTCACCGAAAAAGTTTCAGGTTTTATCGGTAACGTACCAGGACCACCGGGAGGGTCCCGGGGGTCCACCAAGTGGGGCCACAAGCCCCGGGGGCTCCATGGGCCAAGTGTGGGAGGGGACCAGCCCCAGGTGGGCTGGTGCGCCCCCCCACAAGGGCCCAAGGCGCCTAAGGGAGGAGGAGGGGCAAACCCTAAGGGCAGATGGGCCTTAGGGCCCATGCCTGGTGCGCCTCCCTCTCCCCTCCACCTGGCCGCCACCCAGATGGGATCTGAGGGCTGCCGCAACCCCTAGGGAGGGAACCCTAGGTGGGGGCGCAGCCCCTCCCCTCCCCTGTATATACTTGAGGTTTGGGATGCCCAAGACACACGAGTTCCTCTCCTTCTTGGCGCAGCCCTACCCCTCTCCCTCCTCATATCTCGCGGTGCTTGGCGAAGCCCTGCTGGATCACCACGCTCCTCCACCACCACCACGCCGTTGTGCTGCTGCTGGATGGAGTCTTCCTCAACCTCTCCCTCTCTCCTTGCTGGATCAAGGCATGGGAGACGTCACCGGGCTGTACGTGTGTTGAACGCGGAGGTGCCGTCCGTTCGGCACTAGGATCTCCGGTGATTTGGATCACAGCGAGTACGACTCCTTCAACCCCGTTCTCTTGAACGCTTCCGCTTAGCGATCTACAAGGGTATGTAGATGCACTCTCCTTCCCCTCGTTGCTGGTTTCTCCATAGATAGATCTTGGTGACACGTAGGAAAATTTTGAATTTCTGCTACGTTCCCAACACCCCCCCCCCCCGCCCCCCGAGGAAAGTTAATGGGCCTATTGGGCCATAGTGGAGAGATGGAGGCTACCACAAGAGGTGTGGTGCCCCCCCCCCAAGCCCAAACCGAATTGGACTAGGGTTGGGGGCGCACCCCCCCTCCTTTCCTTCTCCCTCTCCCCCCCTTTCCCCTTTCCCCTTTCCATTTGTTGGAAGGAGGGGGCCGAATCCTACTTGGACTAGGAGTCCAAGTAGGACTCCCCCCTTTGACGCGCCCCCTTGGGCTGGCCACCTCCTCCTCCCCCCTTTATATACGGGGGTAGGGGCACCCCAAAGGCACACCAAGATTTCTCTTAGCCGCGTGCGGTGCCCCCTCCACAGTTTACCACCTCGGTCATATTGTCGTAGTGCTTAGGCGAAGCCCTGCGCGGATCACATCGCCAACACCGTCGCCACACCGTCGTGCTGGCGGAACTCTCCCTCGACCCTCTACTGGATCAAGAACTCGAGGGACGTCATCGTGCTGAACATGTGCTGAACAAGGAGGTGCCGTACATTCGGTATTTGGATCGGTTGGATCGTGAAGACGTTCGACTACATCAACCGCATTACTAAACGCTTCCGCTTTCGGTCTACAAGGGTACGTGGACACACTCTCGCCTCTCGTTGCTATGCATCTCCTAGATAGATGTTGCGTGTTCGCAGGAATTTTTGAATTACTATGTTCCCCAACTCTGTGTGTGTGTGTGTGTGTTTTGCATGGGTTGGCGCGGTATTGTACGCATCTACCAACGTTTCGAACGTATGAACAAATTGGCCTTCTACGGTTTGGGGGGTGTACTGAGGCAAGCCTCTCATATTTATTACTCCCTCCATTCCAAAATATAGTGCGCCCGTGCTTTCCGAGGTCGAAATTTGACCATAAATTTAACGAACGAGACCGATTGCGGTGGGAGAAAAAGTTACATAATTAAAAACTTCTTTCAAATACAAATTCACTGATATAACTTTTGCTCCCGCCGCAATCCGTCTTGGTAGTTAAATTTACGGTCAAAGTTAAAGTATGGGGATAGAGGAAGCACTACATTGTGGAATGGAGGGAGTACATTATTTAACAAAGGTTTGACAAGAACATACATCAAACGATCCGAAGCCATCACCCAAACCTACAAACTCAACGATGGGGAATGCCATCCCTCCCCACCATTTAGAACCAGGATCGCCGCCGATCCACCCTCATGACGTATGAGGAGCATAAACCTGATGTAGCAGACCCAAAGCATACACCACATGCACACACTTCAGAAGCCGCCACCACCATCGATCCACTGACCCATCTTCATGAAAGAGAACCACATTATACTTGCCAAGCCGTCCAACCATCGACGCCTCTATGGCGACAAACACGCAACCACCCCGCGCTCGTCCATCCAGTTGCACTCGTCACCAAGACTGAGCTGCACCATGCCGCTAAGACCCATCATCGTCGACACAGGAGATGCCACGCCGCACCACCCACCAACCTCCACACCATCGTCGTTGCTTGAGCCCTTGGTCGGAGCCCACCGCACACAACCACACTCTCTACAAAACCAAACCTCCCAAGACGGCACCTCCATGGAGGGTATGACGCGCATGGTGCCGCCGCCGCCCAATCCAAGGCTCAAAACAGAGATGACGTTCAGTTTTAGGATGATACTTCAACACATGTTTGTGGCTTTACATTGGTTGCTTTGGCTATGTAGAAATAATATGATCGTTAATAATAAGGGAACGTACGAGCTCCTAGATCTTCCGCTAGTGAGGAAGAAAGCTACCACATCAAGGGAAGATCTAGATCACACTTATTCATCATCGTTGTCATTATTGTCGAAGCCACAAAGCCAGGCGACTGAAATTCTAACTACTAAGGCCTAAAAATACAGATCCGGGAAATATGGACTGATTAAAATCATGGGATGAGAAAATTCCAGCTAAATTCTCCTACAAAATCGGCGCTATATCCCGCCATTTTGCCGGTTTTGAGAGGCGGCAAAATAGTAGGGCAGTTTCTAAATGGCGATAGCGGTGCAACATCATTGATTCACGGGCGGTTTAATTGGGACATTAATCTTCCAAATATATTTTCTATGGCACACAAGTCCCGTATTTATGAGGTCCGCATGCATAGACCTGATTGTAAACACACCATTAGTATTCAATCTTTATTTGAATACATCTAAGTGTTTGTGCTAAGTTGACCAACATCAACCTACACACCAAATGTAAATACGCTACCCATTTTCCTCCAATCAAACCCACCAAATTTGGATGTTCATAGGTATAGATCCGATAATCGAGTGCACTATCTCATTTTCTCTACATGCCACGTTATTTAACAATGGGTATGGTAGATCAAGCAGGTTGTCCCCAACTGTGTGTCTCTGCAGAACTCGTAGAATGGTCATAGACAACCTCAAACAAATCACTCCTAAATAAAGAAGACTTGGCCTCCATCAAGCCCTTCCAAAAAGGGGAATTCGTTGATTTTTCTACCACTGGAGATAGAGTTTTGGAATATATATACTTTTATGAACAAGCTCTGGCCATACATCCTCCTCGTTAAGCAACTTGTATAGCCATTTACTAAGCAAGCGCTTGGTTTTATCTTTAGGTTTTCAATACCCAAACCACCATGATCCTTTGGCCAACAAAGATATCCCACTTACCTAGTATGTACTTCTATTTGTGCTCATCGCACTGCCAGAAGAACCTAGATCAATAAAAATCAAATCTTAAAAAAAACTTTGGGCATTTAGAAAAAGGACAACATAAACATGGGTAGACTTGTGAGAATAGTGTTGATAAGAGTCAATGGTGCCCCATATGATATGAGTCCCCCCCCCCCCCCCGGTCCAATTGTTAGGGTCTTCCAAAGCGATATTCGATAATTTTCTATTCTTTGTTTATGAGCTTGGTCGGGGGGGGGGGGGGGGGGGGGGGGGTGAATGGGTATTCCGAGGTACATAAAAGGAAGAAATTCCACATCAGAACCGAGTAGTTGCCAATATCCATTCTGTGTTTCCTTCACCTTTCCAAAGCAAAATAGCTCGCTCTTATGGAAATTTATTTTGAGACATGAAAGCTGTTTGAGAAGACAAAGAATCAACTTTGCTTTCACTTCATACAGATCTGTTATTGTAAATGTTCACATAGTTTTCTATAAACTTGGTCAAACTTGTAAAAGTTTGACTTCAGTCAAAGCTAATGTGTAGAATAAATAAACGGAGGGAGTACACAAGTTATCAGATGGCACCTAGTCATACTTACCTACTCCATCTTTGTTGGAAGGGATCGATAATGATAACACGTAAAGTGCAATGTAAACATCCGTGTCTTGAACCAACTGATAGACAAACATGAATATTCTACCAGCACAAGTTCATAAATAGTACACACAAGTACTGGGGATTTACATCACTGATGTTTACCCCAAAACTACAGTACACAATGAAAAATACATGCTACCGTCTGCAAAACCAAGCGAACTTGATTTGCTTACAAACCTAATATTATGTACACTCACATATATTTTCTTCTTTTATTCCTAACCAAGTGCCCACAATCTTTGTTTTACGGTACATAATTATGCTTGCTTTAATAACATGGTCCCAGCTAAGGAGTTGATTATCAACAGATTATCCTGTTTGCAGGATCTGCAGAATTCAGAAGCTTTGCTCCTGCAAAGAAAAATACAACGAGAGAGGTACCTTGTAAGTTAATTTGCTCGAACTTCTCAAATCAAGAACTGGGATAAATTAACATTTTCATTTCAGTAGGAGAATCATGCCCCCATTTCTTTGGATATGGTTGTCTGAATGCTAGGCTTGACAAAGGGTGTGGATTTTCTATGTTCTGTAATTTAGGATATGCAGCGCTGCCTCTCAAGGGGTACCATGGTTTTGGCGCTAAAGAGTGTGCAAAACAGACTTCAATTAACAGCCTGGATGCAGGATCTCTAAGATTAGCGCATCCATGCAAGCAAATAGTGCGTGCATGATGCTGTTCAAAGTTCCAGGTCCAGGCTTAAATTATGTGCCGGATCCTCTTTGCTTGTGTAATAATAGTGCAATCACGGAATCACCATCACACTAACGTTGGCAGTGCATCTGGGGCAGAAACAACCAAGGAATTGACAGCAATGACAAGCGGCATTCCATTGCGGTTTCTTTGTCAATCTAGGGCATGGTCTACCTTTATTTTGACAAGTGATTGAGATCACCATATAGCACTGAGGACTTGCTGACACTTCACACTTATAAACTGTAGACAAGAGACAAGGATCACGCAGGGTTTTGGTTACCTTGATTGATGGATCAGTTCCAAGCCCCCTGGGTGTTGTACTTGGGAAAGGGGACCCTGCCGGAGTCGATCAGCTTGATGTCGCTATCAAGGATCTCGTAGTGGCGGCGCACCTCGTCGGCCGTCTTGGTCCCGCCCATGGCGCGGGACACCTTGAGCCAGCGGTCGGGCGTGCCCTCGCCGTAGTAGGCGAGTGCGTCCTCGAACAGCTTGTTCTCCTTCTTGCTCCACTCCGGGTTGGCGCCGCCGCGGGATGCGCTCCTTGACCCAGAAGAAGACATCTCCAACTGGATCGGAAACCGAGCTACGTTTGCGCTGAAGCCTTTTCTGATGGTTTTTGCACTTGAGAAGCTCCGGTGGTTATGGTTTGATGATCGTTGTGCTGCTTGGGTGCCCACTATTTATAGGCGCTTGGGGCGCCACCCCGACGGCCTTGTTGCTGGAATGGTATCGGGATTGCCATCGGCTTGGCGACTGAAAGGTCAGTGAGGCTAATTAATTTACCCCAGGGTACCATAAAACAGCTCAATTAATTACATTCTGATTCTGAACTTTTTGGATGAAGGAGCTGGTGACTATGTCTGCACACTCTATCCGGTCGACGTGATAAGCAGATGCTCATGCCTCTTGGAGGTGCAGTAGCCCAGAGCCACACGCAGAAATTCGCCTTTCTTGTCGGTGCCCACGCTATCGATCGAGCGAGATACTAGCTAGGGAGATAGGGCAGCTAGGGTGGCGGGTGGGTATACGAACGATCGAGCCGAGAGAATCTACGGCACATATCTGGAATGGGATGCTCTTTTTGGCAGAGGAAAAGGAGTAAATATTCTGAATCCTGGCTGAAGTGATGTAGAGAACGCCTGGATTCCAATCCCGCAAGTTGGTGCCTGGAATGTGAGAGCTTCCGTTCACTACCGGAATCGCCCCCTATGCCGACGGCCAGGGCCGTCCGCATAGGCCCGAGTCCCGTCGGGATAGACCTACGCCGACGGCCCCCGTCGGCATAGGGCCGTCGGCAACATATGCGTCGGCACAGCCAGGGAGGCCGTCGGCATATATGATACGCCGACGGGGGCCGTACATCTATGCCGACGGCCCCGGCCGTCGGCAACTATCACGCCTAACGGCGGCCGCCGTCAAGTCTGCCCAACGACTGGTCGCCACGTGGCACCCCTATGCCGACGGCCTAGCCGTCGGCTTAGTCAAAAACTATGCCGACGGCTCGACCGTCGGCATAGGCGCCCACGTGGCGACCAGCCGCTGCTCGTGGACCAGGGCTATGCCGACGGCTGGGCCGTCGGCATAGTTTGAAACTAAGCCGACGGCCAGGCCGCCGGCATAGTCCTTCATACAGAGCTCCCAGTAGCTGACACGTGGGCGCCTATGCCGACGGTCTAGTCGTCGGCACAGTTTTTAAACTAAGCCAACGGCTAGGCCGTCGGCATAGGTGCCACGTGTCAACTACTGGGAGCTCACGCTAGCCCTATGCCGACGGCCTAGCCGTCGGCATAGTTTGCTTTTTCTTTTTTTTTTCTTTTTTCTGTTTGTTTTCAAATCAATTCAATTCAAATAACAGCACATATCAACAGATATATATGATGGGATAGACATATAAAACACAACGGGATATCATCCGGCACCATCACAACAATATATGCATAAGCATCATCACACACAAGTCTCTAAATAAACATCATCACAACCAACATAAGCATAAGCATATAGAGAAGCACACAAGTCATCTAAATGATCATCACCACACACAAGTCATCTCAAGCATCATCACCACACACAAGGATCATCGAGCACCGCGGAGGTCATCACTGCCAAGACGGCCGAAGCCCAGGTCGTCACTGCTAGCGGCAGCGCTACCGCCAAGACCGCCTCCGCCTCCACCTCCGCCTCTGCCTCCGTGGATCGGAGTGATCGGGCTCCGTGTCTCCGGAGTGCTGCGAAGACCACCGCCAACGGTAGATCCACCTGTTCCCTGGATGTTGAAAAGACATATGCACGGGATATATGACTGTGTTGAAAGGCATGACATACTTTGGGTGAATAGATTGGGGATGAACTAACCGGCGATGGGCCAGCGTTCTGTGCCACAAACTCCTCAAAGCTCATCAGCACTGGTTGTGCTGGAGGGCATTGTGCTTGAGGTAACTGAGGACACCTGCCGGCCGCCATATCCTGAAAAGCCTGCTGCATCTGGCTATCCCTCTGCACTTGGTGTTCATAAAGCCTCTGATGCCACGCCATGGTCTCCTGGCGTGTGTACTCCAGGTAGGCCTACGGTATGACATGATGGAACTCATAAAACTACTAAATGCGGAAAATAAAGTGAGCAATGAAGATAAGAGGGAAAATACTTACAGATTGTAAGGAAGTTTGAGGTCCTTGAAATAGGGAAGCTGCGAGAAGGGGGTAATGTGCGTCCAGTTGTGCGTCTCACCATATCCCTCAAAGCCTTTGGCTTTGGATTTGCCTTTGCCTTTGCCTTTGACTTTAGGCTTGAGAGCTTTTAGCTGAGCAAGAACATCTGCCCCCGAAAATGTTGGAATCTCGGTTACTTCATGAACAACCCGGCCTTTCGTGAAGTTCTTCTTCTCTTCCTTGTCTGGATGGTCTGGAGGGAGGAACTGTCGATGCAGGTCAAAGGCTACATACTTGCCACCCTTACTCAGCCAAATCATTCACAGAGCCTGCATGCACACTGGGCATGGCATCTTACCACTTGTACACCTTCCGCAGAATAGAGCATAGCCGGGAAAGTCATGCATGCAATAGTGCAACCAAACTTTCATCAAAAAATTTCTCTGCAGATCCCGGTCGTATGTCAACCTCGGAAAGTACCAAGAATGGTGCAAAGCATCCACAAGCGGCTGCATATACACACCCAATTGCTTCCCCGGGTAGTCAGGCCCCGGAATGATGAGCGACAAGAACATGGTCTTCCGTTGCATTAGGGCACCGGGAGGAAGATTGAGCGGAATTACAAACACAGGCCAGCAGCTGTATGGATTGGACGACATACCATATGGATTCAACCCATCACCTGATATGGCTATTCTGACATTCCCAGCCTCTGCTGCTTCCTCGGGGTATTCTTCATCGAATGACTTCCATGCTTCCCCTCCCGATGGATGTATGATTTTTTTGGATTGTACCTTATACCTTCCTTGTGCCACTTCATCATTTTGGCAGACTCCTTCGTGATGAAAAGGCGCTGCAGTCTTTTTATAAAATCAAGATACCGAAGAACCTTAACGGGGATGGTTAGCTGCTTTTTCTCACCATCCTCACCGACCACCTCAATGTACCGAGACGAACCGCACTTCCTACAGTACTTGTCATCCGCATACTCGTGCCTAAACAAAAGGCAATTCTTCGGGCAAACATCTATTTTCTCATAATCCATAGAGAGTGCCTTCATGATTTTCTTTGTATCGTACATGCTTTTCGGCAGTTCATGACCCTCAGGGAGGCTGTTAGCCCATACTCCCAGGAATGCTTCGAAGCATTTCTGGCTACAGCCGTACTCAGCCTTGACTGCAATCAGTTGCGAGATGGCATCCAGCTGAGATATTTTCGCACCCGCATAAAGAGGTTTCTTCGACGAGGCCAAGACCTCCAAGAAGGCCTTTGCGGTTGCCTCCGGCTCCTCCGGTTCATTCTCTGAAGGTGTCGCATTTGCCGTTTCTGCAACAATGACAACATCTAGCATGTCCCTGACCCCGTCATCCTCATATCCATCGATGCGTTGTCGCATCACCTCCTCTCTACCACGGTCCTGCTCGGCTATGTTTATCGGCGGCATGTCAAAGTTTGGCATATATCCGTGCGTGCTAAGGTGCTCACTCATGTCCGTCTGATTTCTACAGTGACGTCTGGCACATCTCGCACAGGGGCATGGTGGGATAATTCTCATTGGACGACGGAATATCTCCTTCAAATACACATCGGTTTTCACGGTCCACTCTGATGTTACTCAATTCTGACGGATAAAACCACTGTACATCCACTGATTATCTGCCATCCTCTACTTTTTTGCAACCCACACAACATAATTAAGGATTCACTTAAATTAATTACATCAAATTTTCAGTTTCTTCCGCGTTTAATCCACCTACATCTCTAATAGGTAAAGATGGGTCCTAATCCCACCCGAGGATGTGTAGATTGAGTACGTTCTCCATTCTACCCCGTTCCGAGACAAAATTTCGGCAGCACCTCCCCGCTGTTCTCCAGATACACGTCTCGGCAAATAGCCGAGAGAATGTGCTCCGGAGAACAATGGGGAGGCGCCGCCGAAATCCTGTCTCGGAACAGGGTAGAACATGGAGAACATACCCAATCTACACATCCTCGGGCTGTCCATGGAAAACGCTGGACAATCTGAAAGAGCTGTGGTGATAAATATGCAATTGAATGCATATTTATCGATGCAACCCTTTCGGACGTGTCGTGGAATTGTCACGGCAGATGTCCTTAGTGTCAGGACTTAGTCGCGAGGCCAACGCATCTATGTGGTAGCTTGAGAGGGGTTGAGCGGGACGAGAGACGCGATGTTTTACCCAGGTTCGGCCCCTCACGGTGAAGGTAAAAGCCTACATCCTGCTTCATTGATATTGATGATGATGACCACGGTTACAAGAGTGCTCTATCTCGAGAGCTATTGTCTAAACCTAACTTGTCCAACTTGTGGAACTTGTGAATCTTGTCTCTTTTGGGGAGCCCTGCCCCTCCTTATATATGTTGGAGGGGCGGGTTACATGTAGAGTCCTATTAGGATTAGGACTGGTCTATCTCTAATACAAACCAGATACAAGTCCAGGTCTTAGCTCCTTGTAAGATAATGTTCCTCATGCCTTTCCTTTTAAACCGGCCCACCGTTAAACGTGAACCGGCCTTCTGGGCTTTGGGCCTTGTCATCCATCGATCCCGCACGCCGGATCACCAGTGAGTCATAATGACCAGGTGGGTTGCTTGTAAACCGCCAGGTCAGGGCGGGTCGCCAGTAACTCGCCAGGTATCAGCGGGGTCTTCAGATAAACCGCCAAGCCCGGCCGGGTTAACTTCCGGCCGGTTTACACAGCGGGGTATATCCCCGACATTAGCCCCCAAGTTTAGCTTGGATTTTATTCATGGTAAACTTATGCTGCAAAATAAACACAAGAACAAATTTGACAGGTTATGCTCCGGGTTAAGAATTGTAAACCGGTACCTGATCATCCTTAAGTCCTTGTTATTTCCTCCTTCTGGGAAATCCGGGTCAACATACCAGCTTCATAATCAATTTGCCGACATTGGTTTGTCACCGAGAAATATTGTGAAGAATAACTCCTTTGACTCAGCTCCCAAAGCGCCAGTTTAAGAAATATGGGTCTGAAAATACTTATCTGATATTCAGCCGGTTTGAAGATGTAAAACTTGTCGGTTTAATATTACCAAAATAGCCGGTTTATAAATATTGATGGTGCTAGGTCATAATTGTTGTTGACACCGGGTCATGTAATTGATCTTCCTGATTTGCTCAAAACTGATAAAATGAAGATGTTCCTCCTTTATATGCATAATACCTGTAGCCCCCAAGTCTTAAGAGGAGAACATAATGATAACTTAAGACTTGCTCCAATAAGTGTTTCAACCTTGAAGAAATCCGATTAGTTCATCTCAATCATATAAACTGAATACTCCATATATGTAGCCCCCAAGTGCCGGGTTGTCATGCTTGTAGCAACCTGGGACTTGTAATTGCTTATAAAAACTTCAATCAGTGTAGCCCCCAAGGGCCGGTTCAGTAAGATAATATTGAGCTGGGACTTTATATATACTTCATTGAAAATAACATCATATGATGTAACTCCCATCATGGGGCTTGAACCCACGTCCACAAGGTTAAGAGTTTTGTGCTTTACCAACTGAGGAGTGGACCCTTCAATATAATGGATAAAAACTTGTGTACCTTGAATTGTTGACAGGAGCAATTGGTAGCCCCCAAGGGCTGCCTCATTATAATATGATGAGTCGGGTCTTCAATAAGACTAAAAATGACTTTGCATTAGCCCCCAAGTGTCATGGTGCATGCTTGCAGCGACATGAGACTTGCATGTAATCTCAATTTGAATAATGTAGCCCCCAAGTGCCGGGTTGTAAGCCTGCAGCGACTCGGGACTATTCCTTCCACTGTAGAATAAATCATATCCTTTGATAAAATAATAGCCATTGCGCTAAAGCAACTTTGAAAACTCAATAATATTGGTTATTAATAACCATAAAAATCCAGCCATGTTGGCTATTCAAGATAATATAATCCAATGATTTATAAGCGCATGATTCCAATGGCGCAATCCAAATGTATATACTGGCGACTTATAGTCCAAAGCCAAGCCGGTTTAACAAACCTGTTTCTGCATACAACAAGTTTAAAGTGTCCTAGCGGTTTACCGCCGGATGGGTCATAATGCCCAACATATAACCCGGTTTATAACCAAGGCTGCACTTAAGAATAATCAAATATGAAATATATCATACTTGTGACATTGCATCACATTGTTGGTTTTACCAACTTTTTGTAGTAAGGGTAATAACCCAAATCTTGAGTACTGATAACTCCTTCCATTGTGTCGGTTTATGATAAAACCGTGCCGGGCTGTGATAAACACCGTGTTACTCCATAAGAGGATGTTAACAACAAGGATCAAACCGGGCAAATAGTCTCCGGATTGACGTGAACTGTGTTCCGTCAATTGATTGGTTGAAAACTTTGTTGGTTTAAAAAACGCAATAAAAAGAAAGCAAAATCTTTTAAAGAAAAGTGCGAAGCAAAAGCAATGACAAAACCGTTTGCAAAAAAGGTTTATTTGAGTTGATCAAATGGCGTTACCATGGCCGAACATGACCAAGCTCCCGTTAGGTGTAACTATGGTTCTAGTCAGCCAGGTCCCCAAATGAAACCGTGGCATTTATGCCAACCAAGTGGCATGGCGATGGTTCGGGTTCGACCAAGCCCCCAAGTGATTCTGTGGCCTTAGGCCAATCAAGAGGCATTAGTGGTTTAGACGTGACCAAGTCCCCAAGTGATCTGGTGGCTCTCGCCTATCAAGAGGTATGGTATTGGTTCGGACACGACCAATCCTCCAAGTGATATAACACAATGCTTTTAAAAAGCAAACTCAAGGGGTAAACCGGAGGCCGCTTTAGAACAACTCCATGTAACCACACATGATGTAAAAGAACAGAGACCCCACTTTATGAAGCAGAAGCCCCCATGTGATCAATAATATGTCAGGCCAGTAAGGCGGGATACCCATGTTTGAACCGCGCATCATGGCAGCAGGTCCTCTTTGGCAATTTTTAACTTTTGCAAGAGATAAATTCTTCTTTGAACCGGGATCTTGAACCGGATATAGAGAGCTTCAAAGCTTTGTGGGAGACATCTTTCCCTTGAACCGGATTTTAAACCGGAATCCTTCTTTTTAAGCCGGAAATTTTCCGACGGCCTTTAAATTTGCACCAATATGGCGGTTTAGGGTCCTGCATTAAACAACTTTGCAAACCGGAGTAATTGCTCTTTTAAAGAAGGCAATATAAAATATATTGGATGGGTTTCACCTGATATATCATGCCAGGGGTTATCCACCATGGAGTTGATGATCACTGTGGTGAAACTGAAAACAATCACCGCCGAGTCGGCCGCGGGTGAAGGTAAAAGCCTACATCCTGCTTCATTGATATTGATGATGATGATGACCACGGTTACAAGAGTGCTCTATCTCGAGAGCTATTGTCTAAACCTAACTTGTCCAACTTGTGGAACTTGTGAATCTTGTCTCTTTTGGGGAGCCCTGCCCCTCCTTATATATGTTGGAGGGGCGGGTTACATGTAGAGTCCTATTAGGATTAGGACTGGTCTATATCTAATACAAACCGAATACAAGTCCAGGTCTTAGCTCCTTGTAAGATAATGTTCCTCATGCCTTTCCTCTTAAATCGGCCCACCGTTAAATGTGAACCGGCCTTCTGGGCTTTGGGCCCTGTCATCAGTCGATCCCGCACGCCGGATCACCAGTGAGTCATAATGACCAAGTGGGTTGCTTGTAAACCACCAGGTCAGGGCGGGTCGCCAGTAACTCGCCAGGTGTTAGCGGGGTCTTTAGATAAACTGCCAAGCCCGGTCGGGTTAACTTCCGGCTGGTTTACACAGCGGGGTATATCCCCGACAGGACGGGAGACGCCTAGGTTACGTCAGTTGACTTGAGAATAAAATCTAGTCACATGATTCGTAGCTCACCCTTGGCTGTAGAGGAAGTAGTCGAACACCGGAGGGACAACCGGGGATCAATAGCTCCTACGACGATCACTCCACCGAGATGGAACACCACAGAACCTGCACCGTGACAATAATTAAGTACATCACAATATATTCATCATCATCATCTAACAATCATCGAATCATAAAAATCAGCATCCTATATCATCTCTTCCGCAAAAAAAAACATTATCTATCATCAACATCATCATCTATCATCATTAACATCATCATCTATCATGTAACAATCATCATACATTTGCAACTATCATCAAAAAATCTATCATCTAACGTCATGCCCCTTGTTAAAAAAATTGCTTTTCTTGCATTTCTCACATTTGTAACTATCATCAAATCATCTATCAACTAACTATGCATCCATCCATCTAGTTACATAACTATGAACAACAACTAAATTATCAAAAAAAATCTACAAAGAGGGAGGGAGGGAGCTCACCGTGGGGGAGGGCCGACTCGGGGGGAGGGTCAGGCACGGACGACGGGCCAGAGCAGGCGGCGCAGGGGCAGGCACGGACGAAGTGGCCGCCGGGGCGGGGTCGATGGAGGTCGGGGCGGGGATGGAGGTCGGGGGAGGGAGGGCCGGCCGCGCGGGGATGTGTCGAGGGAGGCCGGGACGGGCGAATACAGCGGCGGTGCGGGCTGATCCGCACGGAGACGACGGTGGCGTGGGCGGATCCAGGCGGCGACGTGGCGCGGGGCGGGAGGACGTCAATCCAGCGCGGGCGGGGAGGACGGCGGTGCACCGCGGGTGGGTGGGGGAGACGGGGGAGGCGCGGGCGATGGCGGGTTCGGGGCGGGGCGGGGCGGCCCGGGGTTGGTGCGGCGCCGGGCGGCGGGCTCGGGGCCGGCGGTGGCGTGCTCAGGGCGGGCGGCGGAGGTGGTGGGCGGCGGCACGGGTGTGGGTCGGGGAGGAAGGGGGAGATGGATGGCGAATGGGTGGTGGGGGCGAACCCCAAGGGGATAAGGTCGGCCCTATGCCGACGGCCTAGCCATCAGCATAGGCCCGCCCCTTTGCCACGTCATCGATCCGTGGACATGTGTGCTGCTATGCCGACGGCTAAGCCATCAGCATAGATACTTTGCATTTTTTATTTTTTTGTTACGGCATTTTTTTATTTTTTATTTTTTTGTTATGGCATGTGCTGCACCCCCCAACACCATTCCGGCCCAAACCACCCAAAGATACCCTCCGTGTCGGCCTGTCGTGGCCGTTTCCCCCCTCCGGGACACGGCGGCAGCCACGCCCGTGAGGTCTATCACGGCAGGACGGGGGTCGTGGGGGAGTAGTAATGCCACCGGAGCGTAGCACCGGGCCCTCATACATGCGGGGTGGTGTGGTGGCATATCCGAAGAGGCGGCACGTGTCTCCGGGGTGTGCCCCCCTCACGGACGGCACCGCCGCCGGCACCTGGAGGGGGGAAACGGACGCGTCGGGTCTACACGGAGGGGATCTTGCTGTGGATCTGGCCCGGATGTTGCTCCAAAGTGTTCCTATGGGCTGACCTAACACAACCGGATGGGCAGGTCCACTGGTCAAAGCCCGTCCGTGCAAAGTCAAAGGGCTAGATCGCGTGGTCAAACGCTACAGGGTTAGGCGGGACGGGGGCACTTGGGGGGGGTAGCAATGCCACCGGAGCGTCGCACCGGGCCCTCATACATGCGGGGTGGTGTGGTGGCATGTCTGAAGAGGCGGGACGCGTCTCCGGGGCGTGCCCCCCCCCCCTCACGGACGGCGATGACACGGTAGTAGACGTTCTGCGGTAACGATGCGGCGTCAATATTACTAAATACTCGGAGCGCGATAAAATCAAGAGTTTTTTGCATGACGTGGGCACATGTGCTATAGGAACGATGGTATTTTTTCATAATTTTTGGTGATGGAGAAGTATCCGAAAAATTCCCTCTACGCGGATTGCCCTTGGCGCGTCTACGGCTGTGGCCGGCGTCCTCCGGGGGCTAGCATGCCGCCAAATCTTGCGTAGGCGGCCTCTCACAAGTCTGGAAGTGTTGTGGCGATTGCAAACGCCCGGCACGCGTGTCCGGGGTGTGCCCCCCCTCACGGACGGCGCCGCCGCCGGCACCTGGAGGGGGAAACGGACGCGTCGGGTCTACATGGAGGGGATCTTGCTGTGGGTCTAGCCCGGATGTTGCTCCAAAGTGTTCCTATGGGCTGACCTAACACAACCGGGTGGGGAGGTCCACTGGTCAAAGCCCGTCTGTGCAAAGTCAAAGGGCTAAATCCCGTGGTCAAACGCTACAGGGTTAGGCGGGACGGGGACACTGGGGGGTAGCAATGCCACCGGAGCATCGCACCGGGCCCTCATACATGCGGGGTGGTGTGGTGGCATGTCCGAAGAGGCGGCACCCCGCATGTATGAGGGCCCGGTGCGACGCTCCGGTGGCATTGCTACCCCCCCCCCCATTGCCCCCGTCCCGCCTAACCCTGTAGCATTTGACCACGGGATCTAGCCCTTTGACTTTGCATGGACGGGCTTTGACCAGTGGACCTCCCCACCCGGTTGTGTTAGGTCAGCCCATAGGAACACTTTGGAGCAACATCCGGGCCAGACCCACAGCAAGATCCCCACCGTGTAGACCCCACGCGTCCGTTTCCCCCCTCTAGGTGCCGGCGGCAGTGCCGTCCGTGAGGGGGGGCACACCCCGAACACGCGTGCCAGGCATTTGCAACAGCCACAACACTTCCAGACTTGTGAGAGGCCGCCTACGCAAGATTTGGCGGCATGCTAGCCCCCGGAGGCCGCCGGCCACAGCCGTAGACGCGCGAAGGGCAATCCGCGTAGAGGGAATTTTTCGGATACTTCTCCATCACCAAAAATTATGAAAAAATACCATCGTTCATATAGCACATGTGCCCACGTCGTGCAAAAAAACTCTTGATTTTATCGCGCTCCGAGTATTTAGTAATATTGACGCCGCATCGTTACCGCAGAACGTCTACTACCGTGTCATCGTCGTCCGTGAGGGGGGGGGGGCACGCACCGGAGGCGCGTCCCGCCTCTTCGGACATGCCACCACACCACCCCGCATGTATGAGGGACCGGTGCGACGCTCCAGTGGCATTGCTACCCCCCAAGTGCCCCCGTTCCGCCTAACCCTGTAGCGTTTGACCACGGGATCTAGCCCTTTGACTTTGCACGGACGGGCTTTGACCAGTGGACCTCCCCACCCGATTGTGTTAGGTCAGCCCATTGGAACACTTTGGAGCAACATCCGGGCCAGACCCACAGCAAGATCCCCTCCGTGTAGACCCCACGCGTCCATTTCCTCCCTCTAGGTGCCGGCGGCAGCGCCGTCCGTGAGGGGGGGCACACCCCGGACACGCGTGCCGGGCGTTTGCAACCGCCACAACACTTCCAGACTTGTGAGAGGCCGCCTACGCAAGATTTGGCGGCATGCTAGCCCCCGGAGGCCGCCGGCCACAGTCGTAGACGCGCGAAGGGCAATCCGCGTAGAGGGAATTTTTCGGATACTTCTCCATCACCAAAAATTATGAAAACATACCATCGTTCCTATAGCACATGTGCCCACGTCGTGCAAAACAACTCTTGATTTTATCGCGCTCCGAGTATTTAGTAATATTGACGCTGCATCGTTACCGCAGAACGTCTACTACCGTGTCATCGCCGTCCGTTAGGGGGGGGGCACGCACCGGAGACGCGTCCCGCCTCTTCGGACATGCCACCACACCAGCCCGCATGTATGAGGTCCCGGTGCGACACTTCGGTGGCATTGCTACCCCCCCAGTGCCGCCGTCCCGCCTAACCCTGTAGCGTTTGACCACGGGATCTAGCCTTTTGACTTTGCACGGACGGGTTTTGACCAGTGGACCTCCCCACCCGGTTGTGTTAGGTCAGCCCATAGGAACACTTTGGAGCAACATCCGGGCAAGACCCACAGCAAGATCCCCTCCGTGTAGACCCCACGCGTCCGTTTCCCCCCTCCAGGTGCCGGCGGCAGCGCCGTCCGTGAGGAGGGCACACCCCGAACACGCGTGCCGGGCATTTGCAACCGCCACAACACTTCCAGACTTGTGAGAGGCCGCCTATGCAAGATTTGGCGGCATGCTAGCCCCCGGAGGCCGCCGGCCACAGCCGTAGACGCGCGAAGGCAATCCGCGTAGAGGGAATTTTTTGGATACTTCTCCATCACTAAAAATTATGAAAAAATACCATCGTTCCTATAGCACATGTGCCCACGTCATGCAAAAAAACTCTTGATTTTATCGCGCTCCGAGTATTTAGTAATATTGATGCCGCATCGTTACCGCATAACGTCTACTACCATGTCATCGCCGTCCGTGAGGGGGTGCACGCACCGGAGACGCGTCCCGCCTCTTCGGACATGCCACCATACCACCCCGCATGTATGAGGGCCCGGTGCGACGCTCCGGTGGCATTGCTACCCCCCCCCCCCAGTGCCCCTGTCCCGCCTAACCTTGTAGCATTTGACCACGGGATCTAGCCCTTTGACTTTGCATGGACGGGCTTTGACCAGTGGACCTCCCCACCCGGTTGTGTTAGGTCAGCCCATAGGAACACTTTGGAGCAACATCCGGGCCAGACCCACAGCAAGATCCCCTCCGTGTAGACCCCACGCGTCCGTTTCCCCCCTCCAGGTGCCGGCGGCAGCGCCGTCCGTGAGGCGGGGCACACCCCGGAGCCCCAAGACGGGCGTCTACGCATGCATGAACACTTTGACATATGCATCGGGACCCGTGCGATGTTTCGGTGACATAGCTGCACCCCGAATCCCCCACCAACCAGAATTCCTTCCGTGTCGACCGTTTCCCCCCAACGTGACATGGCGATAGCGACATTCGTAACGGGGGGCAATCGATATACCATCGGGTATGTTTTTTTAGATAAGGCATAATTATCTTATGCAAAAGCAAAAACTAAAATTAAGTAAAAATAACAAAACAAAGTAAAAATAAAAAAATAAAGTAAAATACACGGATCGATGACGGAGATTGTCCCACGGATCGATGACGTGGCGAAGGGGCCTATGCCGACGGCTGTGCCGTAGGCATACCTCTGCCACAGATAACCAAAGTAAAAATAAAAAATTAAGTAAAGTAAACATATGCCGACGGCAAGGCCGTTGGCATATCTGTGCACACACGGATCGATGACGTGGCATGGCACACGGATCGTTGACGTGGCAGAGGGGCCTATGCCGACGGCTATGTCGTAGGCATACATCTGCCACAGATATGCCGACGGCCGCCGTTACCGCCCGTCGACGTAGGATCAACACCGTCAAATGGTCAGCGCTGACCGAGCAGGTGGTCCCGGGCTATGCCGACGGCCTATCCTATGCCGACGGGCCCCGTAGGCTTATCTCGGGCGGTCCCGACGACGGCATAGATGGATGTATGCCGACGGCTATTCTACGCCTACGGCCTATCCTTGGCCATCGACATAGGTCCATAGATGCCGACGGGGGCCGTCGGCATAGATTTAGCCGTCGGCAACCCCAGTTTTTCTGGTAGTGGTTGGCAGGTTTGGGATCTAGTTTGATGCGGATTGTACGTGGTGGCTGTTAGACGATAGACTTGTAGTAGTGTCAACTTGTATCAATATTGTGTACGTATGATCCGTTGTAAACATGGCCGGTGGTTAGACTAGATTGATATCTATCTCCTTATCTTGTGTATAACTTGGAGTAGAGGTCAAGGCTAATAACCACCGGCCGAACCTTGTAATCTTGTGCTATATAACACGTACGCGTCCCTGCCAGAGTGCATACGCTTCCACCAATTCTTTCATGGTAATCAGAGCCTGCCTCGCTCACATCCATGGAGACATCTTCAAGCTCCACCTCCTTTCCCTCGTCACCATTTGCACATAGCGTCACCGAGAAGCTCACGAGAGGGAACGAGGCGCTATGGCGCGCAACCATGCTCTCGGCGATCAGGGGGCGGAAATGCAGGGCTACCTCAACATCGACCAGGTAGTGCCCCCTCTGAATGTTGAAGTCACCTCCGACGATGGCAAGACCAAGTCGAAGGCACCCAACCCGGAGTTCTCCGCGTGGTACGCGAAGGATCAGCAGGTGTTCTCCTACCTGCTGTCCTCCCTGCCGCGCGAGATGGCCATCCAAGTGGCAACCTGCCACACCGCCGCCGAGCTCCGGAACACGGTGCAGGGGATGCTGGCCTCGCACACCCGCGCCCTCACCGTCAATGTCAGAGTTGCACTGGCGAATCTTCAGAAGGGCACTCCAACATCACTGAATATGTTGGTAAGATTAGATCTTTATGTGATGAACTTGTTGCTTCAGGAAAGAAAGTAGATGAGGAGGATGTTGTGTCTCATATCCTTGCTGGACTCGATGAGGAGTTCGACCCCGTGGTTTCTGCCATGTGCTCTCGGGTCGAGCCGGTGACCGTCCCCGAGCTGTACTCATAGCTTTTGAGCTTCGAGACACGTATGAATCTGCACGGCGGGTCCTCCCAGTCCTCTGCAAACACGGCCTCCCGCGAACGCTCCAACAAGCAGAACAACAGCAACGGCGGTGGCGGTGGTGACCGCGGTCGCAACTTCCCCAGGCAAGGCGGTGGCGGCGGCGGCGGTGGTGACCGCGGCCGCGGCAACTTCAACAAGCAGCCGAACCGCGGCAACATGGGGGGCAACAACGGTGGTGGCGGCGGGAACTACAACAACAATCCCGCTGCCAAGGTTGCTTGTCAGATCTGCGGCAAGCTCGGGCATCCAGCATGGAAGTGCTGGAAGCGCTATGACTCCTCCTATCAAGGAGGGGAAGAGCGCTCGGTGAACGTGGCGACGGCTCCCCAGTACGGCATGGACACGAACTGGTATATGGACAGCGGAGCCACTGACCATATCACCAGCGACTTGGAGAAGCTGACCGTCCGGGAGAGGTACACCGGCGGCGAACAAATCCACACCGCAAATGGATCAGGTATGACTATTGGTCACATTGGTCATACAACTATTTCAACCCCTGATCGTGATCTTCTTTTGAATGATGTCCTTCATGTTCCGGAGGCCACAAAAAATCTGATTTCTGCAAGTAAACTTGGCATCGATAATGATACCTTTGTTGAAATTCACCCTCATTTTTTCCTTCTAAAGGATCTGGAAACGAGGAGGGTCCTTCTTCGAGGCAGGGGTAGAGGAGGTCTCTATCCTGTCAAACACACCGGAGGAAACGTCAGGAAGCAAGTGCTAAGTGTCACTAGACCATCTTTGGACTGGTGGCACCGACGTTTTGGTCACCCATCTTCCATTGTTGTTAGGAAGATTCTTAGTGAAAATAAACTCCCGTGTGATAGTAATAATGAGAATAATCTTGTTTGTGACACATGCCAAAAAGGCAAAAGTCACCAGTTGCCTTATCCAAAATCTTTTAGTGAATCAAAGTTTCCTTTGGAACTCATTTTCTCTGATGTATGGGGTCCTGCCATTGAAACCGTAGGAAGAAAAAAAATACTACGTGAGTTTCATTGATGATTTCAGTAAATTTACCTGGATCTACCTAATCAAACATAAGTCTGAAGTTTTTCAGAAATTTCATGACTTCCAAAACCTCGTTGAAAGATAATTTGATAGAAAAATTCTTGCCCTTCAAACGGATTGGGGTGGAGAGTATGAGAAGTTGAATTCTTTTTTCACAAAAATTGGAATATCACATCATGTCTCCTGTCCTCATGCTCATCAGCAGAATGGATCAGCTGAGCGTAAACATCGACATATTGTCGAAGTTGGTTTGTCCTTGCTTGCTCAAGCCTCCATGCCATTAAAGTTCTAGGATGAGGCCTTCATTGCTGCTACCTATCTAATCAATAGGATGCCTAGCAAAGTCATAAATTTCGAAAATCCTCTCACTCGCATCTTTGGATGCGCATGCTGGCCTAATCTACGACCATACAATAATCACAAGCTCCAGTTTTGCTCCAAGCAATGCACATTCCTTGGATATAGTAATCTGCACAAGGGCTATAAATGTCTTGACATATCTACAGGACGAGTTTATATTTCTTGGGATGTAGTGTTCGATGAAAACACCTTTCCCTTTTCCACTCTCCATCCTAATGCAGGTGCTCGGCTACGTGCTGAAATCCTTTTGTTACCATCGGAGTTGCTTAATCCTTCTGATCATGGGGGAGAAAATGTTGATGATCATGTGATTAATAGTACTACTAATCCTGATAACTGTGTTGCAGAGCAAAATGCAAAAAATGCGGCAGAAAATCCTGGTCTAGCCTATGATTTTATGCAGCAAATAGGTCCAAACCAGGTTGGCATGGGACACGAGGGAGATCCTCTGGCTGCTTCTGATCCCGAGAGATCCTTTGGCAGCACACCTCCTGCGTGATCCCCTGCGCGGACGGATCCCCAGGCGGATCCTGTCGCCGCCGCTGGGGCCGCGGGTGGTGGACCTGAGGCTGGCGCGTCGGGACGTGACACACGGCGCGAGATGGGCACGCGGTCTGGAGAAACCGCGTCGGCTGGTGTGTCCCCACGCGGTGGGCCTGACCCATCGACGTCACCCCGCAGTGATGATGGCAGCGCATGGTCTCCTAGGCGCGTATCGCCTGGCGCGCCATCGCCTGCACGTGGGCCTGACCTATCGCTGTCGCCACCAGCACATGATCCCATGCCCGACCGAGCGGCAGTCGAGGGAGATCTGTTGGTGCGCTCGTCAGAGGTACGAGGTACCGAATCCTCTACGGCAACAGGATCTCCTGTGAATATAGGACGGCCCAGTACACGCTCGCAGAAAGGTATCTTCAAACCGCTTGTTCCTAAGGATGGAACAGCTAGGTATGATAAAATTTCAAGTTTGTGAACTTTGCTGCTGCTAGAGAGCCAAGAGATTTAACAGAAGCTTTAAATGATAAAAACTGGAAACATGCTATGGAGATAGAGTATGATGCACTTATGAGAAATCGCACTTAGCATCTAGTTCCACCTAAACGAGGAAGAAATGTTATAGATTGTAAATGGGTGTACAAAATAAAAAGGAATTCTGATGGTACCATAGACAGGTATAAAGCTAGACTAGTTGCTAAAGGGTTCAAACAACGCTATGGTATTGATTATGAGGACACCTTTAGTCCTGTTGTGAAGGCAGCTACTATCAGGCTTGTTTTGTCCATTGTTGTCTCCAGGGGATGGAGCCTTCGTCAATTGGATGTACAGAATGCGTTCTTGCATGGCGTTCTCGAGGAAGAGGTCTATATGCGACAGCCACCTGGTTTTGTGGATGGCATCAAATCTCAACATGTGTGTAAATTGGACAAAGCTCTGTATGGCTTGAAACAGGCACCCAGGGCTTGGTACTCTAGATTGAGTATGAAACTGCAACAACTTGGCTTTCGACCCTCAAAGGGAGATACTTCTTTATTCTTCTTCAAGAAAGGGAAGGTGATCATCTTCATGCTCATTTATGTAGATGATATAATTGTTGCTAGCTCATCACAAGAAGCCACCTCAGCTTTACTTAAGAATTTGAAAAATGAGTTTGCTCTTAAGGACCTAGGAGAACTAAGTTACTTTCTAGGTATTGAAGTTAAAAAGGCACATGATGGTATTCTGTTAACTCAAGAGAAATATGCTAGAGACATAATCAAGCGTGTAGGCATGAAGGATTGCAAACCTACAAGCACACCTCTGTCTACAACTGAAAAATTATCATTGCATGAAGGAGAAAAGTTGAGCCCAGAAGAAGGAACCAAATACAGAAGTATAGTTGGTGCACTTCAATATTTAACCTTAACAAGACCTGACATAGCTTACTCTGTTAATAAGGTTTGTCAGTTCTTGCATGCTCCTACATCCTTACACTGGACAGATGTGAATACATTCAAGGAAGTGCTGGAACAGGTCTCAGAATATGCAAGTCACCTTCAACGACAGTAAGTGCTTTTTCTGATGCAGATTGGATAGGGTGTCCTGATGATAGGAGATCTACTGGTGGGTTTGCTGTGTTCTTTGGCTCTAACCTCATATCATGGAATGCAAAGAAACAAGCAACAATTTCTCGTTCTAGCACTGAAGCAAAATATAAGCCTCTTGCAAATGCAACAGCTGAGGTAATGTGGGTAGAAACCCTACTAGATGAGTTGGGCGTCGAAAAACCACATATCTCTTGTCTCTGGTGTGATAATCTTGGAGCAACATATCTTTCTGCTAACCCTGTGCTTCATGCAAGGACGAAACACATAGAAATTGATTTTCATTTTGTTAGAGAAAGAGTTGCAAGAAAAATGCTAGAGATCAGATTCATTCCAACAGGGGATCAAGTTGCTGATGGTTTTACAAAACCTCTACAAGTTCGACAACTACAAGCGTTCAAGAACAATCTCAACCTTGACACGTTCAGATTGAGGGAGGATGTTAGACGATAGACTTGTAGTCGTGTCAACTTGTATCAATATTGTGTACGTGTGATCCGTTGTAAACATGGCCGGTGGTTAGACTAGATTGATATCTATCTCTTTATCTTGTGTATAACTTGGAACAGAGGTCAAGGCTAATAACCACCGGCCGAACCTTATAATCTTGTGCTATATAACACGTACGAGTCCCTGCTAGAGTGCATACGCTTCCACCAATTTTTTCAGTGGCTGCGTGCGCTAGTCAAGACACAAAGCATAGACCACGGGTACAAACCCAGTACAAAACCACTAGAAGAACAGTGATCTCCGTGTTGTGAGGCTCGTAGGTATGTAGTACTCCCTTAGTGATCTAAACGCTTTTATATTAGTTTACGGAGGGAGTACACAACAGAGTGAGCTGATCAAGCAGCGTACTTATGTATTTCAGAAAGCATGAGCTCTGCCTAGCTAGCAGAAATTTGCCCTAAGTAAAGTAGCTGACAAGATGCATTTCAGAAAGGAGGTTCAAAAATCAGAATATGACAGGGGGATCCTGTCATCCTGAAACCGCGCTTTATGCGGATTATATTCCAGCGAGATCGATCTGTTCGGCCCATGCCTCCCCTATCTACTGTACTGGGGCAAGATGCCCGGTTTCTTTGGTCCACGGCCAGCACCAGAAGGACCGGAGCGCCTCCACGTGAGCTAGCTAGCTAGCTTCTCCTGTAAAGATGGAATATGTGGCAGCGGAATCTCTGCATGGTGGCGTTGGAAAAATCTCGCAATGCCATGGCCCCCGTGGCCAACCGCCGAACATGAGCAGAGTCACAGGACCATGGATAGAAGACGTCGCAACCTCATCGTGGCATATGGTCAAATTCCTTCTCCAAACATATTGGAGTCGTGGCCGGGGAGACCCATTCTTTCTTTTTGGTCTTAGAAGTTGGAATAGATTCTATCAATTGGCGGCTACACATTGGATGGTTGGGATTATGCCAGGATGCAAGGTGCATCAACAGCTACCTACTGCTACAGAGAACGTTGCTGCAAAAATGTGGTAGTATATTTTATTTTATTTTTGTAAGCGGCGCCGTAAAGCACTCTATTGGTTAGAGCAACACTAGCCGATCTTCTAAAAATAAGGAGTATTCTGCTGAGTAAAGCTTAGTGGGGTATTTTTACTCCACTAACTGTTGGCCGGACCTAGCCAATTTCCTTAATATAATGGAGTAATTCACGTAAATTCGATTTGGATATGGTGGACATAGATCTTCTAACCGAAATTATACACATAATTCACATTAACAATCCACCAAAACATAGTCTAGTTGAAACACAAACTTACACCTTACTAATCTGACTTCACGAGGGCCAGCCAGTCCGCTCTAGACATCCCAACACCCATGGGGTCAGGCCCTGTGCCATCGTCGTCATAGTTGAGAAAGATTCTTCGCCATTCTTCAACGTCGACATCATCATTGCTGCCGCCAACGTCATTGCCTCCTCCGTTGTCCTCCTCGTCACTTGAGAGGACCGTTTAGATCACTACTAGGTGTTATATTAGTTTACATAGTAGTGAAGAATTGGAGATCGATCTCATCCCCTTCATGATATGAACTCCAGATTTGTCATCTTCGAAAGGTTCTGCACCGTCTGGCAATCAGTCTCAACAATAATAAATTGAAAAGTGAAAACCATGCTCCACCGTAAGCACAATGGCATCTTTGCAAACAAGAAGCACACAACAAACATGAGATTTATTTTCCAAAATGGAGGTTAAAACCCCCGGCCTCTCAATCAATAGATTCATACATTCATCTTTATTAAATTATTTAACAAAGGTCTGACGAGAACATACACCAAATAACTCGAAGCCACCACCCAAACCTACAAACTCGACAACGGGGAATGGCATCACTCCCCACCATTTAGAACCGGGCTCACCATGGTCTGCTTGCATGATGTACCCGGAGCATAGTCCTGATGCAGCGGACCCGATGCGTACACCACATGCACACGCTTCAAAAGTCGCCACCCCATCGATCCGCTGACTCATCTCGAGGAAAGAGATCCACATTATACTTTCTAGGAGGACCGACCATCGACGCCGCCACGGTGCAAAACATGCTACCGCCCTATCCTCGTCCATCCGTTCGCATCCGTCGCTAAGATTGTGCTACACAATGCCGCCAAGATCCGTTGTCGTCAACGCGGTTGACGCCACGCCGCTCCAACTTCCAACCTCCACACCACCGCCATCGCTCGAGCCTCTGGAGCCCACCGCCCACAGCCACACTCTCCCTAAAACCCAAACCTCCAAGACGGCACCTCCATGGAGGGTACGGCGCACATGGGGCCACCACTGCCCAATCCAAGGCTGGAAACATAGATGAAGTTCGGTTTTGGGATGATACTTAAACATGTTTGTGGCTTTACATTGGTTGCTTTGGTTATGTAGAAATAATATGGTCGTTAATAATACAGGAACGTACGATCTCCTAGATCTACCGCTGATGAGGAAGGGAGCTACCACGTCAAGGTAAGATCTAGGACACACTTGAATGCCATCCGGCCGTTATTATAAATGTTCATATAGTTTTCTATAAACTTGGTCAAACTTTTCAAAATTTGACTTCAGTCAAAGCTAATATGCGAAATAAGTAAAACGGAGGGAGTACACAAGTTATCAGATGGCACATAGTCATACCCACATCTACTCCATCTTCGTTGGAAGGGATCAATAGTGATAACATGTAAAGTACAAAGTAAACATCGGAGTCTTGAACCAACTGATATTGGCAAACAGGAATATTCTACCAGCACAAGTTCATAAACAGTACACACAAGTACTGGGAATTTACATCACTGTTGTTTACTCCAAAACTTACTGGGGAGGAGTAATACTGTACACAATGAAAAATACAAGCTACCGTCTGCAAGACCAAGCGCAATTGATTTGCTTACAAACCTAATATTATATTATGTACACACATATGTTTTCTTCTTTTATTCCTAACCAAGTGCCCACAATTTTCGTTATACGGTACATAATTACGCTTGCTTCAGTAACATAGTCCCAGCTAAGGACTAGGTTATCAACACATTATCCTGTTTGCAGGATCTTCAGAATTCAGAAGCTTTCCTCCTGGAAAGAAAAATACAACGAGAGAGGTACCTTGTAAGTTAACTTATCTCAACTTCTCAAATCTAGAACTGGGCTACATTAACATTTGCATTTCCATAGGAGAAACATGCCCTTATTTGGATAGTTTTGTGTGAATGCTAGGCTTGGCAAAAATGAATTCCACTGGATACCTCTCTATATATGTTCTGCAATCTGGGATATGCACCGCTGCAATCTGGTTTTTGGCCCTAAAGGGTGTGCAAAACAGACTTCAATTCCCAGCCTTATGCAGGGACGCAGGAACTCTAAGAAAGGGGTCTCTAAGATTAGCGCATCCATGCAAGCAAATTGTGCGTGCATGATGCTGTTCATGTTCAAGGTTCCTGGTCCGGGCTTAAATTATGTGCAATAATAATAGTGCAATCACACTGATGTTTGCAGTGCATCTGGAGCAGAAACAGCCAAGGAATCGACAGCATTGACAACAAGCGGCATTCCATTGCTGTTTCTTTGTTAATTGAGAACGTCAACCTAGCTAGGGCATGCTCTACCTTTATTATGACAATTGATTGAGATCGCTATATATCTTTCACACATAAATTGTAGAAAAGAGACAAGGATCAGGTTGGGGTTTTGGTTACCTTGGTTGATGAATCAGTTCCAAGCCCCCTGGCCCTGGGTGTTGTACTTGGGGAAAGGGACCCTGCCGGAGTCGATCAGCTTGATGTCGCTATCAAGGATCTCGTAGTGGCGGCGCACCTCGTCGGCCGTCTTGGTGCCGCCCATGGCGCGGGACACCTTGAGCCAGCGGTCGGGCGTGCCCTCGCCGTAGTAGGCGAGTGCATCCTCGAACAGCTTATTCTCTTTCTTGCTCCACTCCGGGTTGGCGCCGCCGCGGGATGAGCTCCTCGACCCAGAAGACATCTCCAACTGAGCTACGTTTGCGCTGACTGATGGTTTTTGCACTTGAGAAGCTCCGGCGGTTATGGTTTGATGATCACTGTGCTGCTTCGGTGCCCGCTATTTATAGGCGCTTGGGGCGCCGCCCCGACGGCCTCGCCTTGTTGCTCGAATGGTATCGGGATTGCCATCGGCTTGACGATTGAAAGGTCAATGTGGCTAATTAGATTCTGATTCTGAACTTTTTTGGACGAAGGTGCTTCCTTGGGAATGTAGATTCTGGTGCTGCGATCCGCTTGGAATGACACATAGGGGTGCACATAATTGGTAGATCCCGCACCCCCTCTGCGCGGACAAAGGAGCACGATCGATCCACGTCGACGTCTAAAATGCATGGCACCTGTGGACTACCAGAAACAAATTACTATTCTCTTCGTTTTTATTTACTCTGCATATTAGAGTTGACTGAAGTCAAACTTTATAAAATTTGATCAAGTTTATAGAAAACAATATAAATATTTACCATAATAAATATATATGATGTGAAAGTACATTCAATAATAAATCTAATGGTATTGATTTGTTATTGTGTATGTTCATATTTTTGTTTATAAAAACTTTGTCAAAGTTTACAAAGCTTGACTTTGACCAGAACTAATAAGCGGATTAAATAAAAACGGAGCGAGTATTGAAAAGGTGTTCCCTAGCTCGGTGGCTAACGTTATCTTCAAATTATCCATGCTTTTGCAGCAGTGGAAATTTCTGATTAAGAAGGCTGACAAGGCGGCATTGGAGGCCCTCATCGATAGTTTGCGTGCAACTGCTATATTTCTCTCCGAAAGGGAACGGGCCAGGGCATCATAGTTCCTGTTGCTTTCCTTCAGCATGCCTTCCCTCAGTTAAATTGTCCTTTTGGGTTATCCTCGGGCCTGCATGCCTTGTTGCCAGTTGTGGCAGTTCTTTTTTGGTTGTGGGTTAATACTGTTGTTGTATGGTTTGGCTTGGTTGTGACTCTCATTGCCTGATGGTTTTATTAATTTAAAGTCAGGCAACGGCCTTTTCTCTAAAAGGTTAAGGAAGCCCAGTTCCAAACCCCGGCGCCATTTTTTATTTTCTTCAACCATGCTTAACCCCTTTCCATTACTCTTGTAACGAAAATACAGTTGTTCAAGAGATTCATCAGAAGGGAAAACGAGAAAGGGAAAAAGAGCAAGTTATGTACTAACAAGAAACCCACCACGCACGCCTCCAATCGAAATGTGCACTACGGAGCGAAAATCTGTTAGCACCTAACATAGAAGCTACACTTCGCCAGCAGATCAGCAACATCTAAGACAAAAGATTACAGATCTAAGCAGACATGGAGTTTTTGATTCCAAGCTCACATACACCCGGGTGGACAGTAAAATCCAAAAAAAATAGTAGGAAAATTTTGCGATTAACATTGATTTATTTTAACCCGTGTGCAAATTGGTTACGGAATGGTATTCACGGAGATCTGGGGAAAAGACAAAATCGATGCTCCAAAATGCTTCCAAATTTAGTTTTTTAAATTGCAAAATAATAATAGAACAAAATACTATTTTGGAAGCACTTTGGAGCATCAATTTTTTTTGAATGATAAACCCCCTTTGTGTGACAAGTTTCCGGTGTTATTCAACATATGTAACCATCATGACTGCACAGTTCGAGATTGTCTTGCAGCTGATGAGTCTACTTTCTTTAGGGGATGGTCACTTGATTTACACCAACAATGGGAAGGTGTTAAGAATGAGGTGAGGAATCTACGCACACTTGGTGATGGTAATAAGGTTTACTGGGCAAGAAACTTCTTTTTACAACAGATTCAGATAATACAATTGTACGAGAGATTCAGAAGGAAACGAGAAAGGGAAAAAGAGCGAGTTGTGCACTAACAAGAAACCCACCATGCACGCCTCCAATCGAAATGTGTGCACTATGGAGCGAAAACCTGTTAGTGCCTAACATAGAACCTACACTATGCCAATGGATCAACAGCATCTAAAACAAAACATTACCGATCTGAGGGGACATGGAGTTTCTGATTCGAAGCTCACATACACCTGGGTGGACAGTAAAATCTAAAAAACAATAGGAAAAAATTGCGATTAACATTGATGAGTTTTTAACCGATGTGCAAATTTCATGATGGAATGGTATTCATGGAGATCTGGGGGGGACAAAATCGATACTCCAAAATAGTCTTTTGTTTTATTATTAAAAATACTAATTTTGGAAGCATTTTGGATCATCAATTTTTTTAATGATAAACCCCCTTTTGTGACAAGTATCCTATGTTATTCAACATATATAACCATCATGATTGCACAACGAGAGATTGTCTTGCAGCTAATGAGTCTACATACCTTCTTGAGGGGATTATCACTTGATTTACACCAACAATGGGGAGGTGTTAAGAATGAACTGAGGAATCTACTCACACCTGGTGATGGTAATGAGGTTTACTAGGGCTAGGCAAGAAACTTGTTTTTACAACTAAATCAATATATGATATGATGGCATGAGATTCTAGGGGAGGAATTGTAATTGCATCTGGAAAGCTAAAACCCCTCAATACCCAGATATTCTTATTCCAGTTATTCAAAAATGTTGCACGGCTAGAGATGTTATGAAAAGGAGAAAATGGAGTGGTAATCCTAACTGTTCATGTTGTGATCAATATGAGTCTGCTCAGCATCTTTTTTCTTCTTCTGTCAAGTGGGTTGTGGGTAGAGTTGTTTGGCTTACTGTAGGCTCGGTTTTTGGTACTCATCTATGCCCCAATAATATCTGGTAATATTGCCAATGGTGTTATGCTTTCTTTCGTGATCATGGATGTTTATTAACTATTACTTTGGTTGTTGTTGTCTGAGCTATTTGGAACTAACGCAACAAAGCTAGAAGACTTTTGAGCATCATGCCTCGTTGCACAAATCCTCATCATTGCCACTGCGTTGATCTTCAGCAATCCTCAACCTTCCTTTGAAGCATCCATATTCTTGACTTTTTGAGTACCTGTGAAGACAACATGGAAGCACAAGCATCAAATACAATCTCAAAAGGAGTTCGCATAATCTTATTCTCGGAGGTAGGTGCTGATCTGCAAGTGCTACTGTAGCCTTTCTTCTGGGTCATTTTGGAGTCATTATGGACGTGAGGTATGTCCTACCCCTCTTTTTACGAGCTTGAAATACCCATTCTAGTTGTAGTAGTGAGCATGTGTGATATATCTAGGTGGGGGTAGGTCTTGAAAATAATTATAAAGTTTGTATTCTCTTGGCTAAATTAGTTAAGTAGCTATTCTTCTCTTTCATTTAGTTAACAAAGACTTGTTGTGGGGCCAATTTTATAAGAAGTGAGGATAACAAGATAATCATGGACCACAAGAAAGTATTTTGAAAAAACTTGGATATTGAGAATTTGTGTTAAAGAAGCTAGTATTAGAGACACTTGACTCCATGGTATTTAATTTGATAGACTCAATAGTGCTTACAGATAGAATTGTCTAGAGGAATCAAGTTAGAGGTGATTGAGATTATTACATGCCAAAACTGTTGTGCAATTACATAAGATATTGCTCTATGCATGCCTTACTGAACCATTAATGCTCATCTCAAGAAATGCTAACGACTCTGCTGGCCTATGAATGAACCAGAGTTTAACTTGGATTTAGTCTATTGAGTTGGTTAATGTTTTGTACCAAAAATGTTATAATGGTTTAATTTTTGGCTTTATCAAGAGGATGCATTTCTGTGAAAAGATGGGTACTCCTCTGTCCAGTTATCATACACACATATGGGATAAAACCTAGTATCAGTCATGAGTGTCGTATTCCCCACAACAATAACTCAAATGCACATTCACACTTTTTGGCATGGTCTTGTAACTTAAAACAAAAGTTCCAGCAAAGAATGAATGAAGGAGCACTATTGCGCCTTGAGAGGTGATGTTCGTGGGTTTAGTGAGTTACTCTAGCACCACACTTTCTTTCACTTGCTTCTCATGTCTGTAATTATCTTTTCATTACAAAGTTCTTCCCAAGTGTTCCCAGCAAGAAAGTGGTAGCTAGACGAAATATAGTAATTGCTAGTTGGCTACTTTGATCAAGTTAACAAAGACTTTATTTTAATTGTCTTGACCTAACAAGCTTGCATAATAACCATTGTCGCCACTACAACTATATTAAGTTTTCAGGTGAACAAAGTGGTGGGCTATCTAGGAGTATCGAGCATAAGTGCACCAAAATCTTTTGTTATTTCAATTTAAACACTGAGTTCCTTATTTTATTTTATTTTTTGGAAATGGAGGCATGCCCCGGCCTCCGCATCATGATGATGCATGCGGCCATCTTATTAATCATCCAGAAAGTATCGTCATAAAAGTCTTACAGCTCGCAAACGGAGCAAAAAGAAATAAGGAAAAATACATGAGGACAATGATAACTAGGACGGTAATAAGAAGGATAAGCTCCCTAGACTCTTATCCTGTTATGCGAGCGCCATCCAAACCGGTTGAATATAACCCGAGCTACCATCTCTCATTGGTTGCACCCAGTAACCAAAGGCTTCATGGAGTCTATAGGAGTGAGTAAGGACCACGTACGGATCCAAGCTGTAGCTCTGAAAATGACCTGCAAAAAAGTTAAAGTATGTTGTCTATTAAAAATCATATCATTCCTGCAGTTCCATATAGCCCATAATAGCGCACATATTCCAATCCGAATACGAGCCGCAGTAATCTATTCAACCCTAGCTAACCACGTCCCAAACAAAGACGCAATATCTACTGGAGGATTAATATTGAAAGCTATATGAATCGTTCTCTAAAGTAACTTGGCAAGTGGGCATTCAAGAAATAAGTGTTGTATTGTTTCATCATGATCATAAAAACAACACCGCGGACTGCCTACCCATCGTCTCTTAATTAAGTTGTCATTTGTAAGTATCACTTGCTTGTGGACAAACCACATGAAGATTTTAATACGCAAAGAAATCTTAACCTTCCAAATGTGCATCGACCTTGAGAGGGGGCTAGAGTTAATCAGATCCATATAGAAAGATTTCACCATAAACATCCCATTCTTAGTTAACTTCCACTGTGATATTGTTTCTTGCTCTAGGACGATTAACATTTACGCTTGGGGGTGGGGGGGGGTGATCAGTGTATTTTTGCAGTCATTTTTACCGTGTTTAAACCAGACAATCCTATATTTTTTGAGATAATCGCTTTGATTTGATTTACTAAAGACTAATGAATGCAAAGATTACAAATCTCTTTGTTTATTTTGTTCCCTACATGAATTTGCCATTTTCGGTGCATAATCAAGCTATAAATGTAAGATAATAAGTGTGGTGATTGATCTCGATCAAAAGGATGCGCACACCAGAGTCTAGAGGAGACGACGGCGTCTGGTACGATCATGAGCACTCGTATCAGCGGTCGTACCTGCTGCCACCATCTTTTTGATGCCATCCCTGATGACTTTCGTGAAGGCACCTGGGGTCAATTCGCATCAAAGGTGCCCCGAAACCCTATTCCGCCCGTCTGAAGCATATAATGAAGAGGAAACCCCTTTGGCAAGAGGAGTCACTCATCCATCAAGTTAACCCTATGCAGTCGGTGCCACCATGGCCATATGCAACAACCATCACCATCTCCATAATCCCCATCTCCCTGGCCATTACACTTGAAATTGAGAAAACATCGCAATCTGCCTACACTTAAGACTATAATCATTCATCTTCAAGTATCAATCTCAATAATGTCTTGTATTTACAATTCATCTGCAATGTGCAAGTAATCCTCTGAGGCTAAGGGCTCAGGCCTAGCCTCACAGCTCCATGACCGTGCTTACGGTGGGAATACATCCCACCCGCCTGCTAACGCCACTCCGGCATGACATGGAGTACTGGGGCGACTTTTGAAAGATCCATCATCAAGATGGTGATTGGAACGCCGCTTCATGTCTGGGGTGAAATATCGTGTTATGATCTTTAGTAGTCGGGCTTAGCAACGAAGAACTTGTATGATTAACGTGTTGAAGTTGTTGTCGCCATCACCTGCAACAAACATGATGAAAATCATTTACTTTACCATCTCCGGCCGGACATGGCGACCGCGGACAAGAACGTTTATCCTTTCTTGAAGGTGTTGTTGCGGAAGAAGTCAACTTAGTCATAGGTTTAAATTCATATCTTATAATGGTTCTAACATAGTCTCATATGCTATGTACTCCTCTTGGTTGTGACTTTGGACTCGTCGTGCTGCATCAACTTTCATAAAAATGACTATGTGCATCACAATGATGCAGAACTCATGGGTTTCAACCTTCTTTTCAAAAAAATTGAGACTCTCTATTAAGTACACGGACACAATTTGATTGTATTTACATTTGTCAGATGAACCATAAATATTGTGTCGATCGTTGTCAAACTGGAGTTACTTATCGATGCTCCTCCTAGCATGGCTAAACAGATTGTATCCAAGGAAACAAACAGAGGTGATTCCCGGGGTGTTCTCCCTTTTGTCGCCATTCTCTAGAGACTCCTCTCCTCATGACGGCCTCGCGACTATCAATGAGTAGGAGGGTTGATGGAGCCCCGCCTTGGGAGGTCGCCTTTTATGTAGGTTTAGGCCTTAGTTGTTAGAATTCCGGTCGGCTGGCATTGTGGCTTCGACCGCAATGACATTGGCAGCGAATAAGTGTGCTCGAGATCTTCCCTTGACACTGTAGCTTCCTTCCTCATCAGCGGAAGGTCTAGGAACTCGTATGTTCACGTATTATTAAAGACCATATTATTCTACATAGCCAAAGCGATCAAAGTTAAGCTACAAACATGTCCAAGTATCATTGCAAAACCGAACTTCATTTCTGTTTTTTGACGTAAAGCTTGCTGTGTGCATTACTGCATGTTGTCGAATATACTAGCGCATTTTTGCAGCCCAAGGTTCTTTGTAGCGATTGCTGGTGACGCGGCTTTGCATCCTGGCACAATCCCAGCCATCCAATGTGTAGCCGCCCGTTGGCAGAATCTATTCCAACTTCAATGTTCCAGGCCTTATTAGATCCAAAAGGAAAGAATGGATCTTCCCACCCACGACTCCGACGTGTTTGGAGAAGGAATTTGACTTTATGCCATGATCAGGTTGCGATGCCTTCTATCCATGGTCCTGTGACTCTGCTCATGCTCCTCGGCTGGCCACGGGGGCCATGGAATTGCAAGATTTCCCAACGCCACCACGCAAAGATCTCACTGCCACATGCTCGATGTTTACGGGAGAAGCGAGCTCACGTGGACTTGTTCGGGTCCGTCTGGTGCTCGCCGTGGACCTAAGAAACCGGGCATCCTGCCCCAGTACAGAGTAGACTGGGGATGCATTATATTGGGCTGGGCAGATCGATCTCCCTGGAACATAATCTGCTTAAAGCGCGGATTCAGGATTCCCCCGTCAAATTCTGATTTCTGAACCTCCTTTCTGAAATGCATCTTGTCTGTCAGCTATACTTAGGGCGAATTTCTGCTAGGCACAGCTCATGCTCATGCTAGGGTTCTAACGACATAAAATTGGTTGCTTAACGTACGTGTTGGATTCTCTTCGTCAGCTCGCTTCTGCTGTGACCTAGCAACCTCGCAGCATGCACGGAGATTACTACCACGGACGTACACGCAGCCACCCCCTGGGGTCTGCATCAAACTGGATCCCAAATCTGCCAATGGAACCTCTCAGATTCCAGGCACCAACTTGCGGGACTGGAATCCAGGCCGTCTCTACATCGCTTCAGCCAGGATTCAGAATATTTGCTCCTTTCCCGCAGCCAAAAAGGGCATCCCAATCCTGATGTGCCATAGATTATTCTCTCGGCTCGATCGTTCCTATACCCACCCGCCACCCTAGCTAGCCTATCTCTCTATCTAGTATCTCGCTTGATCCGGCCATAGCGCGGGCACCGACAAGAAAGGCGAATTTCTGCGCGTGGCCCTGATCGCGACTGCACCTCCAAGAGGCATGCGCATCTGCTTATCACGTCGATCAGATAGAGCTGCCCGAGAGTGTGCAGACGTAGTCACCAGCTCGTCGCCATGTTGCCCACCGGCCTGGAAGGCGCCACGTTGGTGAGGAATGACTGGTGCAGTGGCCGGAAACGCTAGCTGTTCGACTTTTGAATCTTATCGCAGTATGTTCGAAATGCGCAGGGCAGGATCCCGTAGAAACCTGACTCTTTGCTGCAAGTTGCAGGTGCATCAGGGCTTGATGCAGCAAGGCGGGAACGCAGGGAATGCCATTACAGAGAAGCTGATTGCCCGTAGTATTTTTGTCCATGTGGCTTCACTTTTTTGTGGCTTCACTTGTTCATTTACTTCACCATGAGTTTGTCATAAGAAAGCACCGACTCTCACACTAACACTTTCAGCAGTTGGGTGAGCATGAAACTACAGGGTTGATATGCAGAAGTTGGGAAGGTGGATGAAAATCCCCAACATCAGTTCTTGCGGGTGACCGTCAATTTGGCCTATTTCGAGCAATTCCTAGGAGAAAAAACGTCTGCAGGTTGCATCCAGTTATGACATTGCATTCCTTGGTTGGTCCTTCACATTAGATCTGAATGTATGTTGATAAGGAAAAGGCTATCGCTCAACCGGCGGATCTAGCACGGGCGTCCACCGCCTTCCTTGATAGACACGTGGCCTACTAGACCAACCTCTCTTTCCCAACCTCTCTTCTGTACGCAATTACCTTTGTTTTGCAACATCCAGCCTGTTGCAGAAACAACAGTCATGTTGCAAAACTTTCTCCGTAACACCATATAGAGGTGAAGACAAAAAAAAAATCTGCAACAACACCACAGTTGCAAAGTTTTTCTGCAACAATACCTTTGTTGCAAAAAAAAGTGAAGACACGACAAAAATTCTGCAACACAACCTATTTTGCACAAATATATTCCTGCAACACAACCTATACTGCAAAAAAGTCTGCAACACAATCTCTGTTACAAGTGTTCCTGCAACAATATCATTGTTGCAAAGAAGAGAAAGTCGTTCAACCGATTTATTTTGTCATATTAGACGGCTCGCGAGGCGACGGATCTTTTAAGAAGATCTGCCGGCTGACGCGTAGCAGCTCCCATGTTGATAATCGCCCCTGTGCCATTCTATTTTTCGAATGGAACATTATGACATAGCCCACCTCAGGAAGAAGGCCCAAGGCCACCAGAAGGAAGCGGAAGATAGCCCATATATTTGAGGCCCAGCGAGAAGCAGGAAGCGCCAGGACGATGTCGATGAACAGAAACCTGAATCTGTCTATCTCCTCTCGTCCTTCCTCCGGAAATTTCCTTGTATCCCAAGTTGTATTCGAAATTGGACCATTCACTAGCACACTTATTCGTAGGGGTAAAAGTGTGTTGATTAAGCTAGGTGATAGGCTCAGTACAGGTCACATTAATTGTCAGCAACTTTCGCTCATTCTTCTGCAGAACTGGTCACATGTAATGCTGTTCAGGAGTATTCTTCCTTTCATTTACATCACATAACTTGCATAGATTTGAGTAACATATGTTACACTTCGGGGTACCGAAACCATCTTTTTCTGCAGAAGTTGTAACAGCTGCAAAACTGTCAAGTGGGCAGAGCTAAGAAACTAATCTCTGCCGACATGTTTTGAAACCATCGAAATTCAGCTCTAAGAAAATTCCATGCAGGTTAGGCTAGCTTGCTGGGGGCCGGCCGGGACGCTCCATGGTGCGGCAATTACATCATCAATGTGTGCAAGATTGGCGACGCTAACCAGAAGGTAACAGCCAGTGGCACCACGTACATTTCAGTAGCGACCCAAACTTGGAACCGCAGGGTAGCATGGCAGGTGATAGATGTCTCTCTGTGCAAGGACTAGTACAAGATCTGCGAGCTCCTTCGGGTCCCGGTTCTTCTTGCTGTAACCAAAGGCCAACCTCCTGGAGCGGCACTATTCCTTGTGTGCACTTGTACTACAACCGACCAGCGAGTGAATAGACAAGAGGAAACTAATATACACTGCTCCTGTTAATCAGTCCTTGTGTGCACTTGTCTCACTGAAGTTGCTTGCTGCTCGTTCGTCCTTGTGGATGTTGTTTCCAAAAAACATATGTGGGAATGTGTGCTGCATATTGCAGTTGCGATTAGTAGATGCTATTGTGACAAAATTTCATCTTTGTTCGAGTTTCAAAAGAACGATACAAATATATTAACAAAGGCAAATTTTAACATGGTCCCTCTTACCTCCTTTTTTTACATGTGAGGTAAGAAGGTAAGAGTCAATCAAGCCATTCATTGATGAGATCAACGGCTAAGATCTATTTTATACTCTTACCTCTCATGTGAAAAGAGGGGGTAAGAGGGACCATGTTAAAACTGCTCATTAACAGAAGTTATGGAGCATGTATATTTCTTACTGTAATTCTGTATGCAGAAAAAAAAAGAACATCGATCGTTCCTGGATGATATCCATTATATCTTTAGTCATTGCATGATTCATAACTCCTGACTTTTGACCTAACCCCGACCCTACCCCCCTCCCGACCCCGTGCGGCCGCCGCCGGGCCGCACCGGGCGGCCACCACCCATCTTCCCCTCGACCCCTGTGCATCCCCCTCCCTCCGCCACCGGCAACGTCGCTGGGCGTCGGCCCTGTGGCGTGGTGGCGGCAGAACTCCTCTCGCGTCCGCGGATCTGGGTCGGCAGCGGCGGCCAGATCTCCACCCCCTTATGATGTGGATGGCGGGCAGTGGCGTCCGAGATGCGTCGAGGAGCTTTGCTGTAGACGGCGGGATTGGCAGCAGGCGGCGGCGTGGTAGGCGGGGCTCTTCTGCTGTTGTTACATCCTCTTGTGCTGCCTCTCATCGATCGGCCTTGGCGATGGCTCATGGAGGCACTTCAGGTCTGCCACGCATCACGAGGATTATGGTGGTGATGGCCATCTTCTTCATTGGAGGTGGTCGGCCTGAGACTGGGTGGTCGGATCTCGAGATCCGTCATCTAGTCTCGGTAGCGAGTTGGGGAGACATAGTTGCCGGTGAAAACCGAGCCGATGGCAGGCGATGGCGGCGTTCTGCGTCGTTACCTTGATGAAGGCATCATCGTGTAACTATTATCGACTCACTCGTGCTGCTCCGGGGAAACCCTAGGACTAGATCGGACGATGACGGTACTGTGGTCTCGTTTGTCTCTTGGGAGCAACATTTGTGGAGCAACGCTGAAAGACAGAGGCAGGAGGTGGAGCGGCTTCGTCTTGCACAGAGCTTTGCTGGACATGTCAAGTCATGCCTAGCCGACAAGTGCTACACTCTGTCATGCCTGGTCGGCAGGTGCTACGCATGACAGATTTTCCAGATTCTTCGTGCGTGGATGGACGAGCACAGGGCGGTGACGCCGTTGGGTGCCGTGGTGGCGTTGACGGATGGCCGGACTGACAAGGATGATGTGGATCTCTCTCCTCAAGATGGATCAGCGGTCCAATGATGATGGTGACTTCTAAAACGTGTGCGAGGGATGTATGCTTTAGGTCTCCAGCGGCCGCTATTTGTTCTGATAGATTATGTGGATGGATCCGCGACGACACTGGTTTTAGATATGAGGAGTAAGAGCACTCCACATTATCGAGTTTGTATGTGTAAGTGGTGGCTTCGGATGGCTCGATGCATATTCTTGTCAAATTTTTGTTGAATAATTAATAAAGATGGTTGTGTGCATAGATCGATGGTTTTAACTTTCTTTTCTGAAAAAAAATGATTCATAACTCCTTTATCATGATGTGCCTTACTGCCTTCCGTTCGGTTAGTGGGCCTGCTCTCTTTTTTGTCATTACAGCCTTTTGATGTCCTAAATTATTCTTACGCAGGAATCAACCTGAGCAGTTTTGGCTTCATGTGATCACCTTCAGCGGGAACCATGATGATGCAGGCAACAGTCCAAGTGCCGGTGAGAAGTGAGAACTTGTAGCTCACTGACCAAGCCACCTGCCAACCAGTCCCAAGTCCCAGCAAATGGCTGCTCGATTTGCCAAGTTGTTGGTGGATGATAGCGCCTCCTAAGCTGTATACTATCCGTCACTTGTTGTTTGGCGCTTTGCTTCAGCTGCATGTTCTCTCCGGTTACGCAGCAGCTCAGATCTTCTTTTGACTCGCAGTTGCTTCAGCTTGGTTGCCTCCGGCGTCCCCTACACCACCCCCACCAACCCTAGCCCGAGGATGGCCACCCTCCAGCCTTTGTTTCAGGCTGAAGCAAATCCGCGAGAGCGTCGCATTCGTCGAACTGGCTTCCCAGGTAGCTTCGCCGATGAAACAAGGTGCCATCAGACTGTAGCTTGGAAACTGACAAGGAAAGAGGCGAACGTGTGGTGCATGTGGCTTTTGGCGGGCTAGTAGGTGGAATCAGATACACTGACTGAAATGTGCAGCCTCGCCGGCGTCAGGGTTTGTGCATATTGTAGTTTTCTTGTTGTGGTGGTGTAGTGTGGATGATGCTTGGCTGCTCCGATCCTGCTACCAACTATTTATCCAAAGCTAGCTACTGATGGTTAACTCGTCGCCGTCAGAAAAGGGCGCCTCAGCTAGCTTATTATGTTATCCAAAGCGAAATCACCTTTGAAATGAAATGAGTAAACTAAAACAAAGTAAAACGGCACCGAATCAAATATTCCTTTCCCTTTTTTCGAAATAAAGGCAAAAACACGAGAGAAAGATGCTTGCTGCTACCGAACTTTATGCTTTTTCCCTTCATTTTTTTTCTCAAGGGCAATCTCAACAGAAAGCACATACTGCTAGTCTACTACGGCAATGGGTCCATTTAATTAAACAACATGAGCTACGCCATTTCTTTCTGCTCAAGGGTGCATGTGCGTTTCTTCTGAGGCACTGTATCAGCGTAGCGAAGAACGCTACTTGACGGGCAAACCGATCCTTTTCTGCGTTCCCATATCTGTCTTCGGTTTCTCTTCCAAAAAAATATATCTGTCTTCGTTTGTACTTCACCAACCATGTAGGAGTACGTAGATACGCATGCATGGTCCACCGAGCACGCAACGGATCGCCCGCCCAGCTTCTCTTTTGCTAAAGGGCATGCACCCCAGGTGCGGACGTGATGATCAACCACGATCCTGGCCAGCCGGGTAGAGAAAAAAGTGGCCACACTGAGTTCGACACTGATAAAAGGTGTGGCTAGGTCTCAGTCGACTGGGATTTAACCAAGTCTCAGTCAAGTGACATAACATGTAAGAGAAAAAAGAAAAACTGAAAAAAAAAATTTGCATGGATCTCAAAATAAAATCTTATGAATATAGCATCGACCGAGACTTAGCAAGACTGCTGATAAAATCAACACAACCAACAAATCTTCACCGTAGTACTATAATTTACCGCATTTCCTATTCTTAGGTTGCCTAAATTTGCATTTCGCGATAGTTGATTTGACGGAGGCGTCGCGGTGAGGCCTCGGGTGAGAGCAACCCGAAGGCGGGGATGAGGTGGCAGCAGCGTAGCTAATGGAGGAGAGTCAGAGCTTGACGGGATGCCGAGGGAGAGGAGGGGGGGGGGGGGGGGCTATCAGCGCCGTAAATGAAGAGTGGTAGGGGGTTTAGATGGATGTCCTGAAGCGTCGGCAGACCGGTGGAGGTGGTGGATTGAGGAGGGGTCGTGCGGCGAGGCACAACGCAGTCGGCATGTAGGAGGAGGAAGGTGGCTGGAGGAAGGAAAACCGCAGCCGTTGGATTTAAATCGGAGGGATAAAAAAATTGACGATGCCAAAATATATTATTAAGGTAACTTATATATATATATATATATATATATATATATATATATATATATATATATATATATATATATATATATATATATATATATATATATAGCCAGTCCCATAATTTACGTACGCATATATGTACGGTACAAAAATAGGGGCACGCGCCAAAACCACAAGACCCACCAGCTCTACTACACACAGCAAGAATGGATGTACAAATGCCAGATCTCAGTACGTACGTATGATCTCAAAGCTAGCTACTACACGGTGTGCGGCAGGCGGCCATTGGGTTAGGCGGCGCCGTGGAAGGTCTTGCCGTGCTGCTCGGCCTCGCGGCGCCTGATGACCACGCTCCACGTGACCGCCTCCAGCGTCACCGCCACCGCGCCGAGCACCCACACGGCCGCGACGTAGGCGGTCCTCCACCGCTGCTCCACGCCCAGGATCGCCATGCCCTTGAAGATGTTGAGGATGCCGAGGATGATGACGGCGTAGCCCACGGAGTGGTGGTACACGTTCCAGTACACGCGGCACTTGTGATCCTTCCTCGGCCTCAGGAACAGGGCAAATGCCTGGACGCCGTTCAAGTTTGAACGAAATTTAGCATCGGTACGATCGAGTTCAATTTGAATTTGGGAAGTGTTGGTTAGATAGATGATTACTTGTAGGGTGGCGAGGGCGAAGACGGCGATGCCGATGCTGCGGTGGAGACCGTAGGTGACGCCGTTGGACGCATTGCCGAGGTTGATGCCGGTGGCCCAGCCGGCGACCCCCACGGCGTAGCCGATGATCTGGCAGGTCACGTGGAGGTAGAACCACGCGGGGTCCGCCGACCTGAACGTCTTGAGGTACCTCGCGAAGATGGCTCCCATGGGCAGCAGCAGGCCCCAGCTCACGGCGTTGAGGACACCATGGATCTGAACAACATGCATGGTTTAGTCAGTCGGTCAGTCAGGATAAGGTGTTTGCTTTCGACTCATCAGGTGATGATTGAAGAGAGCTAGCTCACATTGCGCTCCCTGGCGAGGCCGCTGCCGCCGGAGTCGGAGGAGGTGCTGGTCTGCCTGACCAGATCTAGCTTCGCCTTGGCGGCGAGGTTGTCGCCGCCCATGGCGTGCGGCGCGGGAACGCCGTCTACGGAGACGGCGGACCCGACCTGCCACACCTGGTTCAGGACGGACGCGCCCTGGCCCACGCTCAGCGTCCCGGAGACCCTGACGCGGCCGTCGGTGCCCATCTCCGCGGCGAGGCCCGTCGCGGGGAACGCGATGGGCCCGGGCGCGCCGAGCGCGTAGCCGGAGATGTTGTACGTCCGGACGGCCCACGCGCCGGACGAGGAAGAAGGCGCGGCGAGGAGCGCCTGCGCGCCGGCCATGCCTTCGCCGTACGGGTTGAGCCCCCACGCCACCCACCCGCCCGGGGCGGCCGGCGCGGCGACGAACGCGACGGAGAGGGACCCCGCGGCGCGGTCGTAGGTCCAGTGCACCGTGGCGCCGAGGCGGGGCAGGTCGCTGCAGGCCGCGTAGGCGTTTCCGTTGGGCGACGACAATGACGCGTCGGCCGCGCAGCCGCCCGCCGCGGACGCGGACGCGGCGAGCAGGGGCAGCAGCGCGAGCACGAGCATGGCCATGGATTCTTTCGGATTCCGCAGCAGTTGGACTTGGAGATGGATCGGCTCAAACGGCGTGGTGAAAATATAAAGGTGGTGTTTCGAACTGGGCGCGACTGGTAGCGGGCGCTGGCTGAGGTTGATATGGAGCGCCGCGGGGGCGGGTGGTGGCGGTGGCCGGTGGATACAGTCACATACAGGTGTAGACAAAACCAGGAAGAAAGCAGGACGGGCGGCCGCGGATGGTAGAAAGCTTCAACCATCGGTAGTGAAACCTAACCACCGGACACGCACAAAATACAGTACCATGATGAGCATACGAGCACCCTGAGCATAAACTGGTTGCTGGAAAGCCCGAGTACAAAAGAATAATGGAAAAGAAAAAATGGTCCCTTTAACACTGAAGTTGAGCTAGATCCCTTGTTGTTCAATCCTGGTTAATGATCGCCGTTTCTCGATGCGGCCTTCGGCTTCACGGACTAACATGTGTGTACGACGATGGTGACATGATGGAGGTGATATGGAGTTGAAGAATGGCATTCTCCCTCTGTAAACTAATATAAGAGCGTTTAGATCACTAAAATAGTAATCTAAACGTTTTTATATTAGTTTATGGAAGAAGTGCCTTCTAGAATCTCAAGAGAAGTTTTTTTTTTAGTAACGCCCCTCAAGAGAAATTGGAGCTGAGCAAGGAGGCGATGCTCCCGTGGGCACGAGGATTGGATGTGCTGTTGCGCCACAATGGCTTTGATGTCAAGCCAGAAATGATGAGCTTAATGACGTTCTTTATTCTATCTCAGTACGTTTCAATTTTATTTTATTGTGAGGGAAGTTCTTAATTTATTATTGATATAGTAGGAATTAAAGGTGATGCAACCCACTCCCCCCGCACAAAAAAAACCCACTTGGTGATTTGATCAAACTCTACTTGCTCTCGGTTAATCACATTTCCGTTTTCTAAACTAGAACGTGTCATTCCCAAGACTAAACTCGCTCAGCAATATCGCTGGCGAACATAGCAGAGAGAATGTCTGGAGATTGCTTCGTCCATGTCATGATAGCAACCCCTGCCTTAAACCATACAGGGACTAGGTCGTCTTTCCTGCTCAAGAAGAGTCCTTCGTCCTCCCGCCAGCACCGCCGCCGATCCGTCCCACCTCCAATGGCCTTTGGACCGAGGAGGTGCGGAGGATCTCGGCCCCCCATCCGCGGGAGCGACCTCGTTCTTCTTTTTGTTAGGTTCAACATCTTGGCTAGGGTTACGTGGCGGTGGCGATGTCCCTCAGAAGGAATAATGTCTCTCGCGCCTCCAATGGTGCGAATAGCGTCGCCGTAGCATGTGTGGAGGTGTGTTTCCATCGGGTCTCGCAGGATTCGGTCGGTGTTGGTCTTCGATGGATCTATTTGAATTCAGTTTTTGTTCGTCTTCGTTCGTGTGGTTACAGGATTGATCTTTCCGATCTTCAACCTCTTCATCGGCGATGGTTGCTGCTCTGGTGCGCTGGTCCTTTGGGGTCTTAAGACGATGACTTCTTGATTGTTTACTAGAACAAGGTTTGTCCGGCTTGGGTGAGGGAGGGGCGATGATGGCGACGCGCCTTTGACTCGCTCCAGTGCTTGTAGTTGTCACTGGATGGTCCATGAACCTGGTTGTAATTTTGTTACCTTTAGTGTTCTCTGTACTAGCAATATTCATGGATAGATTGGAAAGTTCTCTCGCAAGAAAAAGGGCCATCCAGGGCTTCATGGGCAACCTTGTTACAATCATGCATACGGAAAGCAAACTCAAACGACCCAACGTTACCATGACATAAGCTATGAGACTCCCGTAGGAGAACCCCAATGTTCGACCACTCTTAATCATTTAGGTTTTTCACTAAAAATAGTCATATTATGGTGTGTGTGTGTGCGTGTTTTTAAACTTGTGGCACACTTTATTCAAATCAAATATGGTTTCAGTTGTTCATAAAAGGATTCATCAAAGGAAAATGGTTCACAATTTAGACGCACAGTTCAAGAGATACTTCATTTTTCAAAACTGGATCAAGAAAAAAACGCGTAAAACCAGCTCTCTCATCCCTCTCATGGAAAAAATTCCACCGAAACTCTTTGGTTGCGATAAATGATGCACTTACATTGCGCTACTTATCAACATCAGAGGCAATTTAAGCTTTGCAAGTGGTACCTCTTAACTAGTAATTTCGATACCAGTGTTTCCGTAGAACACCCCTGCTAGCATTAGTTTCAGTAACGGGCCGACCCATCTAGCTTACTGCCTTTATCGGTTTTAGGAAACTTCTAGTCGGTTTTGAGAAGCTTGTGCAGGGTTTTCTCCTTCTCTTCGTTTTTCTTCATGTTGTACTTGGTTTCCTGTCCTTGTTCATATCATTTCTTGGTTCATTTTGTATATTTGCAAATTCCTGAATATATTTTAAATCTTTGAACGTTTTAAAATCCATGAAGATTTTTCAAATTCATGAATATTTTTTCAAATCATTGTACATTTTGTAAATTCATCAACATTTGAAAACAAATCATTAATATTTTGTAAATCTCTGAATATTTAATAAAATTACGGAAATATTTTCTAAAATGTATGAAAATGTTTTTAGTCCACCAGCTTTTTGAAAACCATAAAGTAACCTTTTTTCTTGACCTAGAAGCAAACTGAGCCGAGCCAGCAAACAAATAGCGAGTCAGCCGAGCGATGACTGCTTAGTGCGCCGGCCCAGTCCGCTTTTTAGGGGCATTTATGTCTGAAGCGTTAAATTGGGTCTCCCCGAAGTGGGCTGGCCTAGCAGTCAACAGTTTTCTTGTTTTCTTATGCTACGGTCTTCAGTGTTTCCTGTTCGGCGCTTAAGGTGCAGGTTACGGCATCTCCTAAACAGCGCCCGTAGCGCCCGTTATAGGCTTAACCGTACAGGGCGCACACCCCACGCACTGCCCTGGGCTGGCCCACGTTACTTTTTTTTTCTGTTTTAGAGGCGCAAAAAGAGTGTGTGTGCAACGTGACTCGACTCCCAATCTCCTAGCGTAGTGTTCATTGTCACAACCAACAAGCCACTCTCCTTGACTTGTTTACTCAAAGCTTTTTCCTTCTTATACTCTTCGTTATTTTTCTTTTTTTCCTGGAATGCTTTCGTTTGGGTTTTTTTCTATTTTATTTCCTTTTTCGTTTTTTGGAACAGTTTTTTTTGCTAAACTTTTTTCAAATACATTTTTTAACATTCGTGAACTTTTTTCGAATTTGATGAACTTTTTCAAATTCAATGGACGTTTTTCGAATTTGATGAACTTTTTCAAATTCAATGATTTTTTTCAAATTATATGAATTTTCCAAATTCGATGAACTTTTTTTGAATTCAATGAATATTTTTAAAATTTGGTGAACTTTTCTCAAAGTTAGTGAACTTTTTTTCAAACTTGATGAACTTTTTAAAAAACTTCGATGAACAGTTTTTTAAGTTACAAAAAAATATTAGTGAACTTTTTTCCAAAATCGATGAACCTTTTTTCCATTTTTGATGAACTTTTTTCATGATTGGTGAATTTTTTTCAAATTCGTGAACCCTTTTTGAAAACCTGTGAACTCTTTTTCAAATCGATGACCTTTTTTTCAAAATTGATGAACCTTTTCCAACTTTATGAACTTTTTTTCAAAAAATTGAACTTTTTTTGAATTCATGAACCCTTTATTGAAAACCCGTTAACTCTTTTTCAAATCGATGAACTTTTTTTCAATCTTGATGAACTTTTTTCATGATTGGTAAACTTTTTTTTCAAAAAAAATGAACTTCTTTCGATTTTATGAACCCTTTTTGAAAATCTGTGAACTTTTTTTCTAATTGAATGATTTTTTCTTCAAAATCTGTGATTTTCCTTTTCAAATCCGATGAACTTTTTTACAAATCGATGAACCTTTTCCAGATTTGTGAACTTTTCTTCAAAAATGATGAACGTTTTCTAAAGTGATGAACTTATTGAAGTTCACCGTTATTTACATAATCCAGAAAACTAAGTGCATTAAATAGCGCGGCCGCATGTCCTTATATTATTGATACTTTCCTCATCCACTAGAGTCAAGTAGGTCTACTGGTTATGTGTACGTGAGGTTAATGCTTTGAGTTCGAATCCTGGACAGTGTGACCATTTTTCTGCGCTTTTTCGCTCGTTCAGGTTGTGGCAACCGGGCACATCGACTTTGTTGGGCCAGGCCCAGGTGGGCAGCGCGCGGGCGCCATTACCTGTTAGCGGCGCCAAAAGCGCTGCTTAGGAGCTCCCACTGGTTACAGTACAAACTGTAAACCGGCACACACCCGCTCCTCCACTTGGGATCTCACTACTTTTCTTCTTCTTCGACCACACAGCCTGAACGTCCTGCGCCACACTGATTCCTTTTTTTCGGGAACGACCCTGCAGAGGTAATGAAGCTTCTATAAGCTTCCACCTGGTTTTGGGAAGCTTTTGACCATTTTTTTATGGTTTTCTGAACCGTTTTAATTTGGTTCTTTTTCTATTTTTTCCTTTTCTTCTGTTGTACTTATCTTTTTTATTCTCCTTTTTTCCAAAATTGATGTACTTTTTTCGAACATGTGAATTTATTTTCAAAATCGATCAACTTTTTCCAAAATAAATGAACTTTGTTAAGTACGTGAAATTCTTTTTCAAAATCAAAGATTTTTTCAAATTCGTGATCATTTTTCAAAATCGGTGTATCTTTTTAAAATTTACTAGATTTTTTAATAATTGTATGAATTACTATGTAAAGGTCAACAGTCAACAACCTGGCCAGTTGTCAACCAGCAACTGCGCTCGTGTATAATGGGTCGGCCAACTTCCATCTGCGTGAGCGCCGGCTGGCTTACTGGTGCAGAAGGCGCGGTATAGGAGGTTCCTGGGTCTTCTGTGGGCTTTTTTGGCCAAAAGAATTCTACTTTCTTTTATTAATCTGTTATTTTTTCCTTTTCATGTTTCCTTTCTTTTTTTTCCTCATTTTAGTGTTTAATTTATGTATGTATCCTTTTCTTTTTATTTCTTACAAAAAATTTCTGGTACGAACATGATAGTTTTTTTAATACACGAGGAATAATTATTAATATGTGATAAATTATTTAAATGCAAGATGAACATTTTTCAAAGGCATGATGAATATATATTTTCAAGACTTGATGAATATTTAATAATAGATGATAAATTTCAGATATAAATGATGAAAATTATTTAGATATACGATTAATATTTTGAAATACACAATGAGTTTTTGTAAAACCCCAGTAAACACTTTTCAATGCACGGTCAATGCATTTGAGTTAATCTATTTAAAAAATCAAGCACACAATGAACATTTTTCTAATATACATGAGCAAATTTTTAGTGCCTGAGAAAACTATTTTATTACAATGTGAATAGTGTTTCGTAAACTGTTCACGGAATTTTAAATATTTATGTAAAATATTAACATTAAAATATGTATACATATTTTTAAATACACAATGTAGTATAACTAATAGTTAATGTAAGGAACATACACGATGATTATTTTTAAAATACATGAGGAACATTTTATCAAAATACATGAGGACACTTTATAAAATTGTTTGAATATTTTCTCTGGTTATATGATTTTCTGGAAATGTATGGAAACTTTTAAAAAATTATGAATTTTTTTAAATACATGAGAAATTTTTTATCAAACTACACGATGAACACTTTTTAAAATTATTTGAACATTTTCTTGGATTATATATTTTCATAAATGGGGGGAAATTTTAAAAATATTATGAACATGTTCTCATAAAATATTATGAGCATTGTTTTAATAATGCGTGAACAACCTTTAGAATTTCATGAACATATACCTGAAATGCGAAAATATTTTTTTTGTTTTGCATTAATATTTTATTAAATGTGTGCGAACTTTTAAAAAGTTAATGGATACGTTGTAAAATGCGCACACACTCATAATATTTTCCTAGAATGGCCAAACATTTGTTTAAACCTCCGGTGAACGAGGTGTAGACCAGTAGAAACACCGTGTAGGAGCGACGAGTCAACGATGGTGGGAGCCTAACCCAACCCAACGATGTAAACGAACCTGTACGTAGCTAGCCAGTCGCGTGCATAATCTAACCGTCATGGCGACGTAACCCATGAACTGGCAAATGTCGGAGAGGTTTCAGACACCGCACGACGTGCTCCATCGATCGGCCGGCGATCGCCGTGGTTTACGGGTCAACTCCATCGCGGAGCCCCAAGCGTTCGACGACCGGACCCTAGGTTAGCTAACTTGGCGGAGGGGGAGAGCCGGAGGGGGTTCCGTATCCAGCTCCTTTTGCCGCCACCTGCACGTAGCCCCTGGATGATTGGGCCTCACGTTCTCGTCATGTGGCCAAGATTGAATTAGTCCAGATTGTACATATGCTCGCTGCTCCCGAACCAATTAATGCATGTGGAGTCTGTTGGAGCAACATGGTTAGACTGCTCACACTGAGGAGTAACATAGAGTAGTAATTTGCCGATGTTACTAGTCTATGTTACTACTTTTATAGTGGGTAGTAACATATGAGTGGTATTATGAAAGAGATCATTTATTAGGCTACAGACTCATTATGTCTTGAAATGTGTGATGTTACAGTAACTGGCTAAGTTACCACAAACCCCTCTCTCCTTATTAATTAGCTACCATATAAACAATCTTGTATTGAAATGTGTGATGTTAGTACTAGTTAAGTTACTCTCGTTGTGACTAGTCTAATCAAACAGAGTAATCTTGACCTAGAGTCCATTCAGAGGTCACGTGATTTTATTGGTTGAAACTTTTTCGGGAGGGAATTTTATTGGTTTGGTTGGAATTGTGTAGATATATGTTCCAACGGTTTTCATGGTCCGTAGAAAATGGGAGAGAAACTGGTGCATATCATTTTATCATTTCTAGAAGAATCGCCAATACCATGCATCATTTGATTAATTCCGTAGGAATTCACAAGAAACGGAGCACGGGGTTGCACAAAAAGTCACTTTGGTTGACGAGCTCGAGCGAGATTATAGTTAGAATAGTACCAAAATAATATTTTGAAATTCAATTTTTTTTTAAAAACAACAACATATTCGTATGGATGTATACTACGCATGTGCAAATTCTGATGATAAAATAAGTAACCATGCGAGTCACACCAAAATGAAAAAATTGTGATTTTGGAAGATGAACAGTGCATGTATTATTTACCATTTATATATCACAATTTTGTCATTTTTGTAGCTCACATGTTTACTTATTTCATCACCAAACTTTACACATGTGTAACATATATCCATATGATCATGTAGAATTAATTTTGCAATTTTTGAATCTTGAAATGTGATTTTTAAACTATTTAAAATAAGGTCCCCAATGCACCCATGCTTCAAAAATCTATTCTTAAAAATCGCCAATACCATGCATCATTTGATCAAATTTTTGAAACTTGAAATGTGATTTTTGAACTATTTATAATGTGGTTTTTACACATTCCTCAAAAAATCAATTCTGTAAAAATCACCAATCCCATGCATCATTTGATCAATTTTTTGAAACTTGAAATGTGATTTTTGAACTATTTAAAATGTGTTTTTTACACATTCCAGGTACTGCTTCTCTCTCTCTCTCTCTCCATACACGGGGTAAAAGTCAATTCTGTAGGAATTCACAAGAAATGAAGCATGGGGTTCCTTGAAATGTGATTTTTAAACTATTTAAAATAAACTGGATTGAAATGCCAGATTTGAGTGGGTTGTCACCATTCGCCACCAAAGGCATGCACTGTGGTTAATTGAGTGGGAAAAAAATCCTTACTTTTGTGGTTTTTTTGGAACATCGTCCCAATAGTTGTGCTTCCTTGTATATACTAGAAAATTTTCTCATGCATGTTCTAGTACGTATCTGAGATTTACCTGCCATATTCATGTGATTGTGTAAAAATGGATATTTTTTATAAATTACTCCCTCTGTTCTATAATATAAGAGCTAGTGTCAAAAACGCTCTTACATTATGGGACAAAGGGACTATTTGGTAAACACTTATTGGCTTAAAAAAGAAAACATTATTTAATACACAAAAAATATTTGGTTTAGGGTTTAGTGTGGGCAGTTGAGGCGGTTTCAGGGAAACCAATGGAAAAAAATGAGAGATGGAAGAAAAAATTAAAATGGAAAGAGGGAGGTGAGAACTTGAGTAAGGTTGGACAAAGAAATGCAGATGACAAAACCATATGCCTTTTTTTCATTCTTTTTGAGATGGCTTACCACCCATACAAGTAGTATAACCTTTCTTTTTTTATTTCCACTGTGAAAGCTTCTCTCAATCCCTCCGTAGTCCTTTCTTTCCTGGGCACAGGCTTACCAGTTGACCGCCCACATTTGTTCATTGTACTCTTTTTGAGTACGAGAGCCTAAAACATTCATGTAGGGTCATGTAAAATGTTAGGGAGTGAATCTAGCTCTTGTTTTAGGTTTTCCTTGCATTGCTTCTAAAAAATCCAATGAATGACTCCAATATAAACCTTGTTAGGATGTTTAACCTTGTTAGAACTTTTCTAGGAGTACGACTGTTTGGTGGATTAGTTAATACGGCTGATTTAATTAGCGAGCAATTAACGACATGCTCGATGTGACAGAAATGCTTACCATCTGCATATCTTCCTAGCTTCGCGCCCCTTATAACTTTGAAAAATCATTCCATCTCTTTAGTTGGCATTGGCGATGTTTCTTACGTCGTTACCTTGTTGAAGACATTGCTCGGATATGCTTGGACTGATTCTTCAGGGTGAAAACCTAAATTCCGACCTTGTGGTTGAATCCGGCGACAACGGTGCTTGAGCGTTGCTCCCTTCCTGAAGGCGTTGCTGTTGAAGAACCTCGTCGTCAACGTGGTGTCATGAGATGGTTGGTGCGGATACGGTCTCTGTTCTAGTTTGTCGGTCCTAGATCTGATCGCTTTGGGGCTTTTTTTCCTTTTTTCCCCGCCTACTCATAGCTTTGGTCTTATATGACTTTGCTTGTCGCCGGTGAGTTTTCGCATATGTATGAGTTGATGTTGGTTGTGTGCATCCTAGCTATGCAGAGACCGGGTGTGTGCTCATTAAGTTATGTATCTTCTTGATGCTCCGTTTTGAGCCAATAAAATCCACCCTTTGTCAAAAAAAAATCTCTTTGGTTGGACATGGTTGGTTTCACACCATGGCCATGTCAGTATGCACCGAATGGTAGAACCTTACATCTATACTACTATTAAACAAGCAAACATATCCACTGCTAACTACACCCAGACTAATCTACACACAACAGCACGGAGAAATTACAGCTCTTGATTAGATCACTTAATTTAATCTAACCGTTTAGATTACATTAACCCTGAGCCAAAATCGCGTTTAGCATTTTCTCTGGGCGGACGAAAACTCTGCCGTCCCGAGTAGTACTCAAAATCCCTACGCGAGGACGTAGCGTCCATCTATCCCCGCCTCTGTCGTTCCTATCGCCCTCCCTCCGCCACCGCCACTGCTCTAGGGAGGATCAAGCCCCCACCTCCGCCGTTCCCCACACCTCCCTCCTCTCTTATCCTCGCCGCTGCCATAGGATGTCGCCGGACGAAGCTCGACTTGCGTCGATAGCGTCGGGTCCTTCTCCTCCCTCGGGCGGCGGCGTAAGACACATCTGGCTCGCCCTGCGCCGGCGACGGCGGGGTCCCTCTCCTTCCTCGGGCAGCGGCGGCGGCGCAGGACACATCGGGCTCGGCCTGCGCCGGTGACGGCGGGGACCCTCTCCTCCCTCAAGCAGCGGCGGCGGCGCGGCACGCAGTGGACGGCCACGGATGCAACGCTGGGTGTGGGGCGTGGCGGCTCTTGTGGGACAGGCGCGCAACGGTGCCATGGCGGCTGCCGTGTTCGATGCTCTGCACTGGAGGCAGAGCGGCACCGTCACCTGGCCAAGGACCAGGGCAGCTTTCCGAGTGGTGGAACGTCTTCGTACAGCGCGGGTGAGGTCGTGTTTCCTCTGCGTTGTACATTTGGATCCCGGAGTGTACGGCGATAACTGTGATGTTGTCGCCAATCTCACATCTTGTTTCTTCAAATTGTGTTCTTTGAAATCTAAAGCGTGCATCTGTGAATGATAGTTCCTAGAGCGCAGTGTGGTTAGGGGCGACCAAAACGTATCGGGATGTACTGGTTGACAATGTTTGATCTACTTTGATTCCAATATAGGCCTCTCTTTCTTCAATCATTTACTGTTGCTTTTTTCTCATTTCTTTGGCAGATTTCACAGCTCACAAGTTCCAGTGTCCAAATGTTGATTTCAAACTTCAGATCCACAAGATTGGTAAGAAGTGCAATATTCTTTCTGCACACCTGCCTTGAGGTAGTAACAAAATCATTTGTGGCATGTTTAACTCAGTTGTTTGTGTTTACTCCCTCCGTTCGGAATTACTTGTCTCGGATATGGATGTATCTAGAACTAAAATATGTCTAGATACATCCATTTCTGCGACAAGTAATTCCGAACGAAGGGAGTACATAGGAGTGGAGTTCCAACTCTGCCAGTAAAACAAGATTAAGTGGGAGGGGATGAAACTCTTTTGCATGGAAATGTTTAACTGAATGATTTAAGATGGTCTTAAATTCTTTAGCTTGCAACTATTTAACGAAATTATTTTGAAGTGGGCTATCACAGTGACACCATACCTTGAGTACCACTTACTACGTATGAAAAGTAGATTATGATAATTGACCTTTCATGATCGGATCTCAGGCAATCATGATATTGTATTTTGCAGTTTTAATAATTCTGACTGGAGAGGTATTTCGTGACTTGTGAGTGTCAGGTTCAATGCATAAAAAATCGTGGTCTATTTTTTATGTGCCATTCTGCGCAAGAACTTCATCCTCATTATGCTTTTCCCCCTTTCATTTGAGTTAGTAAAGTGGTTTCTGCAAGACCAATATAATCTGGTAATGTTATTGCAATGCCACTGAAATTCTGTCGTGCTCATCAAACTCTTTGATCTTGCAGATTATAAAATATAAATTTCATTACTGGATTATCAAGTGGTTCAGAAGATTGGTTTCTCTTGCAAGCAGAGGATTTCCCTCACTGTATGTACCAGAAATTGAACGTATTATTGATGTCTTTGTTACACGATCCGTGCCGTGTCGGGAACTCCTCTGCTACATACTCCTCTCCTGATTATGTAGATGAATAACCTACCATTTCAATCTGTGAAATATTGCTGAATTTTGTAAAATGTCAGATCATGGTACTTACAACCAATGGAAACCATAGAATTGATGTTCATGAAAGTGGACCAATTACTGTATTGAGGAAATGTAGCATGTAAGATTTAGAGTACTTTCATATGAGAATGCTTTGCGCGTTGATGATCTTTGTATATTTCAATGGGCCTTTGCGAAGGATCTTCACATTAAAGGATCCTCCTATTCTCAAGATTATTCAGGCGGTAGGCTTTGAGATTGATTTCTTTTTGGTTTCCCTTTCATTTTGGAGAAAGCAACTGACTGTCTGCTATATGGTTTCCCTTTTTTTCAGAGCAAACAACTGGCTTAATCTCTCAAGCAATTACTCATATGTGTGATTGGAAAGATGACTGGCATTTGATCTACGACACTACTAACTGAAGACGATTTTATGTTATGAGACTTTGGCCTGATTTCAGAGATGTACTAAATTCTGAAGTTTGTTGTATGACACTACTATCTGACAAGTACATTTGTTCACACTTACTTGAGTGTACCCTATGTGTCAATTTGTGGTCTGTGATTTTAATATGTGTTTTTCTTGTTGTTGTCATTATCCTCGACAGATAATTCAAATGGTCGATTCATGGCTTGCTACAATAGATGATTTTCTGAATCTAATGTATTATTTTGCTGCTGTTGTTAGGTTGTTAATTCATCAAGCCCGACTACTGAGTATACATATTGTGTTCATCTTCCCTGCCTTCTTAGGAAAAATCATGTACCAAAGTCTGAAGGTAAGCTATTCTTTATTTACATTTTATTTGTTTCTTCCTGCTAACCCAGGTTCTAATTAAATGCAAGAGCTTGTGTAATGCTCATTTGCAAGCTACAGGGGCATGCTCATTTAATCTTTTAACAGAAATTGTTTGCTATCCGTAGCTGATGTTAATTCTTTGCTCGATCTTATGTCAGTAGGGTGATCAATGTAATTGCCTGGAATCGTTGGGTCTCCCTTTAATTCTGTCATCTTCTGTATAGTGGTATTAAATATATCTGTGATGAATTGGCAGGTAAATTTAGGTATCAAATATACTCTTATCATTGCTAAATGCTGCTCATCCTTTGTGCTTCTTCACTATATCCCATCAGATAAGCTAGCACGAGTACTAAATGTTTCTTGTTATTAATGTATATATTTTTCTTCATCGGGCAAATTGATTTGTACAACTGAAGTGTGACAATGGGTTTAGTGCATTTTTTGTTGCTTTTACTCTTCTTTTCTGGCAATTGTTAATATGTAGATACCTTATCACACACTTTCTACGAAAAGTTCAGGCAATATAACAGACCAACTCATTTTTTCGTCGCAGATGAAGAACCAAGCATGCCACCGGAACCGCCGGATCGGCCGCCTGCACCACACCTCAAACCTCCATGCGCCAACGCCGGGAAGTCCAGTCCTCCACGCTCCGCAAAGAAAGTGAAAGAATTATGAAGAAATAAAGAAAAAGGAAGAAAAAAGAAGAGGAAAACATATATTTGTTTGTTTATAGAGTTGTGTGCATTCTTGTATGATAATACTGTGTTTATTGCCTGCCTTGGTGATGGGGCAGGGAAGGTAAGTGGGGGCTAACATGTGGCCGAGGCAAAAAATAAATTTGGGTGAAAAACAGAAGAGAAAGTGGGGGCTCCTATCCCTTGGAACCAAGTTTTTCATTAAATTTTCAGGGAATTTTTTCTTTAATTGGATGAATTCGAATCTATAGTTGTTGGTTGCAGTGTCCATTCTGTACGAGGTAGCACTATTTTTGCATGAAGGGGTTGTTCTTTGGTTGTTGATTTGGCTCTCCAAAATAGAGATTTGTTTGTATTGTTCTTTGGTTCTTATATGTTGTTCTCATTAAATGATAACATGGTAGGAGAGGAGATGATTCATTGTTGAGTCACTGCTGCATATGGCATGTTATCAGTTAATGGGTTAACTGATAACATGATAGGACTAATGATTCATCGCATTTATTTCACCACTTCTACATTTCAGTTAGTTATTGCAAAGCGTTTTTCATTTACGTAAAGATACAAATTGTTGTGGTCATAGGTCAGCTTATATTTCCTATCATACAAGTTGTATGTCCTTGAAGTGACGTTTTGATTATGTGCAAACTCATCTCGGAGAGAGTCAGAAATCAGTTCGTTTAAAAAGGGTGGTGATCATGGCTGGACACTCGATTCTTCGCGTATTTGTTGGATCACAAAGATGTCTCACATTTGAAAATACAATTTGATTGGCATGACAACATTTTGTATCCCTTTGATATTTTTTTCAAGACTTGTTTCAATAATATACTATGTGAACTCACTTGATAATTGTTTGTGACGTGCGTAACTAGTTTATTTTAAGTAGGGAAGTCTAGACACTCATGCAAGAGCATGTGGAATTGTTAAGGGGGTGAATCTCTTGTTTCGGGGTTTCCTTGCATTGTTTCTAAAAATTCAAATGAAATGTGACTCCAACATAAACCTTGTTAGGACTTTTCGGGAGTACATTTTTTCCGTGGATTAGTTAATACGGTTGATTTGCGTGATTAAGGAGCAGTTAACGTTGTGGTCGATGTGACGCATATGCTTACCATTTGCGTATGTTCCTAGCTTCGTGCCTCAACTTTGAAAAATACTCAAATGTGCGTTCTTGCCACATTACACGTCGCCCTGTACTTTCGATGTAATACCACTCAACTAAATCAGTTATAGTATTTCCCTTAGCCGTTGTGAACGTGAGATCACAGGTCAACTCCTGGTTGGTCATAACGATCTTCCAAATACGTTGCACCTACCCTCCTCGTTGGCTATTTAAACCACCAAGTTGGCGCTTCCCTCCTCACACTCCCAAGCTGCTTCCAAGAGCAAAAACCTTAGGCTCTTTAACCAACTCGATCGCGCAGAAGATGGCCTCCGCGACGCAGCAACACCGGCGCCGCCGCGCCATTCTCCAGCTGGCGGCCCTGCTGGTCCTTGTCTCGCCGGCGGCGGCCGCGGGCGGCGCCTGCAAGAGCGAGAAGTTCCCGGCCGGCAAGAGCTACGAGACGTGCGCGGACCTCCCGGCCCTCGGCGCCGCGCTGCACTGGACCTACGACGCGGCGGCCTCGTCGCTCTCCGTGGCGTTCGCGGCCAAGCCGGCCAGCGGCGCCGGCTGGGTGTCGTGGGGGATCAACCCCACCGGCGACGGCATGAAGGGCGCGCAGGCGCTCCTCGCCTTCAAGAGCGGCGCCACGTACGTCGTCAACACGTACAACCTCACCGGGTACAAGCCCCTCAGCGCGACGTCCACGCCCATCGCGTTCAAGGCCACCGGGCTCGCCGCCGACGAGGGCGCCGGCGGGAAGGTGCGGCTCTACGGCACGCTGCAGCTGCCCAAGGGCATGGAGTCCGTGAACCACATCTGGCAAGTGGGGTCCGCGGTGGCCGGCGGGGTGCCGGCCAAGCACGCATTCGCGCAGGAGAACCTGGATGCCAAGGGCAAGCTCGTGCTCGCCGGTGCCGGCGCGCCGGAGGCCGCCCCGGCTCCTGCTGGCGGTGACTCGTCCGCTGAGTCTGGTAGCGTGGAGGCAGAGGCGCCGTCGTTGCCCACGCCGTCAGGCGGGAAGAAGTCGCCGGCAGCGGGAGCGGCGTCCACCACCCACGCCTCGGCTCCGGTGCTGATCGTGCTTCTGGCATTGGCGGGTTTCGTGGCGATTGTGTGATGTGAGTGAGATGAATCTGTCCATGGAGTAGGATCGATCGAGCTAGTTTTATTATCTCTTGGACACGGATACATATTTTTGCTCTTGTCTTGTTTATTTTTTGTCTGGGTTGAAATAAAAAGTGATCGCTGCATTTTCAAAGAGGGTGTTTTGATTTGTTGAGAGTACTGGCAGTGGCCGGATGTGTTGGGTCAAACCTCTGGCTTGCATTTAATTTTTAAGCAAAGCGCATAATCTGATTCATTTTTTTTGAACACCACGTTACATTAATTAAACATCTCGAAACTTACAATCGTTCGATACAGAATTCACCACACAGGGCGGTACATCATTAACAAGAATACCATCGGATCTATTGTCAAAACTAAACTTAGCTATTAAATGAGCCACCACATTGGCGGTCCGACTTATCTTAGCCATTTGAAAGTTATTTATCAACTTGGATAAGCTCAAAGCTTCCTTCTTCAAATCAACCAACGTTGATCTAACAAGGTTCTCTATTGCAAGGGACGCCACAACAAATACACAATCAGTCTCTAAAATAATAGGATTGTGAAGAGGGATACCTACATATAGACCAGCAATGATTCATTTGATCGAGGGAGTCAACTCGAAAAGAATCGTTGTGGTGATCCGATCTTGCTACTGCACTCAAATGATACATTTTATATTTTGATAAAATGTAGCTCTTATTTCACCATTCAGAAACCTGGAGGTCAAGTTGCTACATAATAAACTTGCACAGAAATTTGGCTATTCGAGGTAGTTAGCAAATTGGTTGGTTTTCTAATATGCTAGTACTCTCTCCGTCCCAATTTTTTTGTCTTAAATTTGTCTAAATACAGATGCATCAAGTCATGTTTATCTATACGAATCTAAGACAAAAAATTTGAGACGGAGGGAGTATTAATGAGTTTTGCTACACCCACTTAGGCAAAGAGAGTTAAGTTTTTCTGTCCTAGGGTGAATTGCAGGGTATGAAGAGAAGCGAGGATATTTGTTACTCCCTCCGTTCTCAAATATAAGTCTTTCTAAAGATTCCAACAAGTGACTACATACGGAGCAAAATGAGTGAATCTGCACTCTAAAATATGTCTACATACATCTGTATGTTGTTGTTCATTTGAAATGTCTAAAAAGACTTATATTTAGGAACGGAAGGAGTATGAAAATCCATCAAATCTTAGTAAAAAATGAGAATTTGAATCCTTCCTTATTTGAATATTCATGTGGGCTTCAGCTAATAAAGGGATAACTCATTTTCTTCTTGTAAGGTATGTCTCTTTGGTGTAATGTCAATGTTCTTGTTAAAATTTGGTTGCATATACAAAGTCTATGTGTCTCTTTTATGGAGTGGAATTTATTTGAACACATGCACCAATTTCAATTTTACGCATAGTATGTATTTTCTTTGTGTAATCGAATGATGATGTAGCCGTGAGACTAGTCGTGAATTCCTTGGAGGCTAAGAGCAACTCTAGCAGACCCCGCAAAAACCGCGAACTCGCAAAATTCCGGCGAGTATGCGGGCTCGGCCCAATTTCCCGGCCAGAACAGAGCCCGCATACTCGCCCGGCCCGTAAAAAAATTGCCGCGGCCCGCAAACCGCACACCCCCACCACCATATCTACGGTTTCGCGGCGCGTTTGCGGGTCAAACCCTATCCCCCGCCGCCGCCAAGCCACGCAATTCTCCACCCCCTTTCTTCACATTTCTCGCTGCCGGCGACCCCCTTCCGCCTCCAGCCGCCATGTGGGACCTCATGTGGAGCTCAGGACGTGGCTCCGGCAGCGACCCCGAGCGCGAGCGGTGCGTCCGGTCGAACGGCGCGAGGAAGCGTGGGGCGAGGAAGTGGACCAACTGTGGCCTCTCGCCGCCGCTGAGCTTCCGCGTCCACGAGACTGACGAGTACGACCGTCGGCACGGCCGTACCCCATCCTCTGCTAGAGTTTGACCGCCGCGGAGTCGTCGTGCCGGAGGAGTTCGTCGCCGACGTCGACGCGGTTGCGGCCGCCATTGCCGAGCGGAGCATGCGCGAGGAGCCCGAGGAGCGCCGGCACCACCACGAGGAGCTCGAAGACCTCCACTTCCGGCAGGCGGTCGCGGCCAACCTCGCCGCCAAGGAGAAGGACAACGAGTGGCGGCGCATCCACGAGGAGCAGAGGACGAAGTACATCGACCATGGCAGCTCCGACGAGAAGGATTGAGCTCCTCCACGGTGTCGTCCATGGCCGCGAGCTTGCCGCCGTGAGATCCCCACCCCTCTAGTGCTAGTACTGATGTAGTATGTAGTATGAACTAGTGTTTGTAGTGTTTGATCATGTAAAATATATGTAGTACGTGATGAACTACTCGCGTCCATGAGGTGCAATTTCTTCCGCGAAACTGTTTTTTTATTATGCAGTTTCATCTACGGTTTCTTTTTGGACACGCTAGTTCTTGACCCGCAAACGAGATCTTCGTGAAACTGCAAACGCGTTTTGCGGGTCAAGATTTTGCGGAGTCTGCTAGAGTTGCTCTAACCGATTTATTTATCTCTATTTTCCTCACCAAAATAGTTGCAAGGAGGAGGCATGCAAACTGTACTTCATATCTTTTTAGCGGAACGAACTATAATACATACTCCATCTTATCCACATTAATTGTAGCTGGTTTAGTATTAAATCAGCGACAATTAATATCGATCGGAGGAGTAAGTTATTTCAGAATGCACAATAATCTGCCATGTGGAATGACATGGAAAATCATATTCATCACTTTGTGCACATGATATCGCTATATCGCCTAGGCAAACTGCACCCATGTAGTGATTTTTTTATTTTTGTTTTTCTGGTATTCTTCTCTTTTTTATTTTCTATATTTTTCCCTGGCTTTCTTTGGGATTTGTTTTTCATATTTTCAACCTTGAACATTCTTTTCAAAATTCATGAACATTCCTAGAAAATGACAGGCATATTTTTAATGCTCGTGAACATTTTCTTGCAAACACGATATTTTTCATAGTTATTAAAAAATATAAAAATCATGAAAAAACTAAAAAAATTAAACCCTTATAAAATACATGAACATTTTTTAAATGCATGAAATATTCTTTAAAATAGCAAACACTTTTAAAATTTGAACATTTTAATATTTTCTATAATGAAAAATAAAGCTTATTTGGCCGGTCCATTTTAGGATCCTTGTGTATTATTCAGACAATTCATCGGAGGGATGAATAAAAGTTCCCGAACGAGCCATCTCTTCCTCTAACTCTACGTGAGAAAACTTTGATGTATTAAAAAAAGCCCACATCAACATGTGGATTTTCATTCTTTTAAGCTATTTTATATTTAATAAATATATTTTTGAGGATATATTTAATAAATATTTTACAGATATTCAGTTATAAAACATAATAAATTATATGTACTTTCTGTTTTAGTTATTATATTAATCAAATATTCATACTCCACACAATCAAATCTCACAAAAATATATTGCAAAAACATTCCTGCTACAAATATGAATATCCATTATAAAGATGGCACCCTCGCATTTGTGAAAGCCACCATGCTAGTTATGGAAAAGGTGGTTATGTTATCGTGGCTATTATTGAATTGATGTAATCACACCGGGTACACAAACTTGCATGGTGGGAATGATTTGGTCCAAGAACTTATAAAAGGGAAAGTGCGGCTGAGCCGAGGCTCACCCCCTACTCTCATCCATGTCAAATCCAACGAGATTCGTGTGTCTCAATATGCCTTGACCTACTGGCTACAATGGCTAGAAAAGAAAAGGAGAGAGGCACCAAACCAAGAATGTTAAAAGCGAAAACACAAGTCTTGATAACTATTTTAAAAATAGAATAAATTTAAACCCAAATAAGTCAAGCAAAATAAAGTACAAAATAGGCGTCCGCATGCCTTCCTGTTCAACCTTGACGCCGCTGCCGGCCGTCCCCAACTCGGATGACGTTGTTCATCTAGTTTCTTTTGTCACAAGTTATGCTAATGTTTTAGGTGTTTGTTGCATTGGATGAGGTTTACTTATACTCGTAGTGGAACTATGATCTGGTGCATTTGAATTGTTTATGTTTGTTTTCAAATATGGTGCATTCATTTGAATTGTTAACCTAAATGTTTCAATGAATTGGCAAAAAAAAAATTTTTTTGGGGGGGGGGGGGGGGTTAAGTTTTGGAGGATATGCTAGATGGATAAAATTTGAATCCCTAAAGAATAACTTTTTAGAGGATAGGATGGGCGATTAAATTTTGGAGGATTTGCTAGAGATGCTCTTAGGTCACATAACAAAAGAACAAGAAAATGCAGCTTGTTAACCAATGTTTGGTTTCTGACTTTTGTGATTGAGAATGTGTTCTCTGGATGTAATTTTGTTCTTTGAGTAACATATCTCTAGTTGGTCGGAAAAAAATTAGAAGAAAACTCACTTAGAGACAACAATAGATGAAGGTTTTCCAAGTCGGTTGTATCATGTAGTGTAGGCATTCGAGAAGATAACCAACCCAAAGAACATGAAGCTGCCCAGGATCTTAATAAGAAAAATGATTCAAAAAAGGGAAAGGAAGACCAAGAGCATGAGAAGCTCCTAAGAAATTAAGTTGCTCATACCAAGAGGATGATCAATCGACCAAGGCCACATGTTCATCCTTCCTATAACATGTACAACCTTCATAGCACCAAATGTTCTCATGATGTGCTTTCGGACGTAAGTGAAAACTTCTTCATGGGTTTTGTCGTGCCTCACCCACGCCAGTGCGATGCCTATGAAGACATGTTACACTAACTTTAGTTTTCTCGTATGACCCCCCTTTCACTGACATCAAGCACTGGGAAAATGATGTCTAGTATGCACACATGTTTGGAGTTAATCGTTGTGGACATGAACTTGGTTTTCTCCAAAGTCTCGATATAACCATATAAAATGAACAGGTAAAAAATATGAAATGGTAACAGAGTGCCTGAGCAAATATCCTTTGATGGACATATCTATATATAATAGGTCGGAACATCACAGGGAGCTAAGTTCTTGTTGGTTTCTCTAGTAGTTTGCATGATACCTCATCATATTAGTGATTTTCCATTGATCTAATGCATGGAGTTCCCACCTAATTATAATCCTTAACTACGTCGCCAGCTCACATCTTCCATGCACCAAAGAAATGCATATTTTCGATAAAGAACATTTCATTCAATTGACATATTAAGGTGATACAACCGCATTGAAAGAATGCCCGGCCTCTGCACATAGGACACAACCAATAAATCCAACAAGCCTAAAGATAAATATCATTTTACAGCAAAAGTAAATCGGTCCAGCCTAGGGTGGGGCAAATCCTATTCGGAGAATACACCGCCATCCATGTTGAGAGAAAATCTCCCTGGTCGTATACTCCAGCCATGTAGACACCATCATAAAAAAAGTCTCTGTCCTCCGGCCTTTGTAGGATAGACCACATACGGAGCCATCATGTACACACACCAAAGAAATGCATATAACTTGAAGGAAACATATAATGGATTTGTATGTAATAAATTTTATAAATCACGAATTTTCACTACTAAGTGATAGTTCCTCTTTTTGCAGGATAAGATAAGTGATAATCCTCGCAAATCACCATAATCCATATTTATCTCATGCGATGAAAGAGTTTTCCATAGATGCTAGAAGACAGTGTCCTCTCTCTCTCTCTCTGTGTGTGTGTGTGTTATCCCATGTGACAATATGTCATAAATTATTATCCCATGATGATAATATGTCATAAATTATTATAGGTAATCTCATAAATCCGAATCCATCATCTTCTCACGCGACCTCAACATATTATCTGAATTGGTAAAAAAATATTATAAGTGTGGAGGGATTCGGATTACCAGTACCATTAAACAGTACTGTCATGATATGATTACATCTACACATATTCGTTTTCTGATCCAGTCAAGGAATGGCATCAATCGGGCTTCATTGCAATAGTGGATTATTTTAACCCAAATTGTCGTATCATGAGCTGATCTATGACAAAATTGCACTTTGCATGAACCAAGTAAAATGATAATTCATTTGTCCTTTTTTACGTGGAGGCCGGAGGATTGGGTCTCACGTTCTCATCACATGGCCAATAATGAGCTGGAGTTTGTTGGATCATGCTGATCTAACAACGTAATTTTGATTTGTAGTGGATGCCAATAATGCGCTGACATTTCTCAGGGAGGTCACCCAAGTAAACAACCGTTCCTTACAAGAGGCTCGTTTGAGTAAACGACGCCATCAGAGAGTGTTTCCTCAAAAATCCACTTCCAGCAAACGCTCAGGAATTGTCATGCTATAATACATATATTTGCTATGTGATTACAGAAAGATTTGTCATGTGAAAAGAAAAAAATGCCACAGTAACAGAAAGAATTGACGAGAATTTGTCATAATGCAACAGAGCAAATTGCCATGCGTTTCAGAGATTTTCCATGATACAGTGTAGATAATTGCCAGATAGAGAAAAAAAAGTAAAACTTGTAACCTCTGTAGAAAATCACTGTCCCGGAGTAGAAAAAGTCAGAGAGGGCACGCGGAATGTCCATGTTCGGCCCGACGTAGTCAGGTAACACAAACCTCATACGCTCGCAACTAGGCCGAGGTTGTCAATCTTCGTTGGTCGAAACTGGAGCCAAAGAATCAAGACGTACACCCACATTGTATGTTTCGCATGACAACTCCACCATGACAAACCTGTAGAAGAAAAAAGTAGATCCGTCTCCTCTACATGCTTACTGGCGATACGGAGAAGCATCACCTGAACAAAGACAAGGCGCGGATACCTTATTTCATGCCGAAAAACATATATACCCTGCCGCCATGGGTCTCAGCCCCTCCCGACACTAAAGTGATAGATGGAGGGACAAGGTCTCGTTCCTCGCGGGGAAGCCAGGGAAGATCGACCGGCGGCGGCTAGGGATGTGATGACGCATATGCTTAGGTTAGCATCTCCGTTCCCTCCATCGATCGTGCCTTATACTCACAACAAATACTTAAACTGAATGTACTCACCAAATAGGATTACTACTTTCCGTACCATTATTGACATCGTGACATTACAAGGGTTCATATAGTTTCGAGGCCACCTGATGGCTATGAAATCGTTGAGAAGGTGAGATCGCAGGTCAACTACTCCAAGATACATTGCACCCCCCACCATGGTCCATGGCCACCACCCCGGCCGGCTCCCTACCTATATAAACCACGAGTGTGCGCTTCTCTCCCAAGATCAACACAAAACCTCTAGCTAGCTGGTGTCTTACCTCGCGCCTCCCGAAGACATGGCATCCGCGACGACGGTGCACCACCGGAGCCGTTGCATTCTCCAGCTGGCCCTCCTGCTACTGGCGGCGTCATCGACGGCAATGCTGGCGGTCGACGGAGCCTGCGAGAGCGAGGAGTTCCCGGCCGGCAGGAGCTACGCGACGTGCGCGGACCTCCCGACCCTCGGCACCTCGCCGAAAATATATAATAGAACACCTGCGTCAGGCCCTCACTATCTAGCCATCCATTTTGCGATTCGCGATTCGTGCAAACACATTTCTCTTTTTTGTTTCTCTCGCATAAAACATGTTTTGAAGTTCAAACCTTTGCAGCGCGGCAAAGCTTTTATCTAGAATCTAGGATAAATCTTTCAGATATTTTGGTCAAAAATAAATATACAAAAAATGATTTTTAAGATTAAGATTTTTAATCTTAAAAATCATTTTTTGTATATTTATTTTTGACCAAAAAATCTGAAAGATTTATCCTAGATTCTAGATAAAAGCTTTGCCACGCTGCAAAGGTTTGAACTTCAAAACATGTTTTATGCGAGAGAAACAAAAAAGAAAAAAATTCAAATAAAAAGTTAGTTGTGTTGTACAGATCTTAAAGCAATATTGGACAGCTAGAATAGCAGGGACCGGGTGCAGATGTTCTAAAAATCCACGTCCGGCGCCTCGCTGCACTGGACGTACGACGCGGCGGTCTCGTCGCTCTCCCTGGCGTTCGCGGCCAAACCGCCCGGCGCGAGCGGTGCCGGCTGGGTGGCCTGGGGGATCAACCCCACCGGCGACGGCATGAAGGGCGCGCAGACGCTTGTCGCCTTCAAGAGCAGCGGCGCGTACGTCGTCAACACGTACAACCTCACCGGGTACCGCCCGCTCAGCGCGGCGTCCACGCCGATCGCGCTCGAGGCCACCGAGCTCGCCGCCGACGGGAAGGTGCGGCTCTACGGGACGCTGCAGCTGCCCAAGGGCATGGAGGCCGTCAACCACATCTGGCAGGTAGGGTCGACGGTGGCCAATGAGATGCCGGCCAAGCACGCGTTCGCGCAGGAGAACCTGGAGGCGAAGGGCAGCCTCGTGCTCACTGGTGCCGGAGCGACGGACGCCGCGCCGGCTCCGGTGGCCGCTGGCCCGTCGGCCGAGGAGGCCACTGGTAACCTAGAGACAGAGACCGCGCCCGAGGCAGCGCCGGCCCCGTTGGCCGGTGCCCCGTCGACCGAGGAGGCTGCTGGTGACCTGGAGACGGGGACCGCACCGTCGCCAGCGCCGTCCAGCGGGTCGGCACTCGGCAGCGGTAGTCACCACGTACGCCTTGGCTCCGGTGTTCATTTTGATTCTGGTGTTCGCGGGTTTCTTCGCGACTGTATAATCTCGGTGAGGATTAAATTTGTCAACGAGAGAACGTATGTAGGATAGTCCTTTTTTTTCCTTGAGCACTGTGCAACCCTTTTTCTAATATATTTCTCTGGGTTGAAATGAAAGTTTGTTGTATTTTCACGAGGGTGTTTTTGTTTCATGGTCATTTTGATTTTCGTGTGTTTGTCAAAGTGATTATTGGATGAGTTCGAAGCTTCTTTTTCTGCATAAGTGTATTTAGATCACTATTTTAATGATCTAAAAATTGAGACACTTATTTTAGGACAGAGGGAGTACAAACGTAATATGATTACATCTACGCATATTCGTTTCCAAACCAGTAAAGAAATAACAATAATCAGGCTACTTTGCAATGGTGGATTTTTGAACCCAAATTGTCTTATAATGAATTGATCTATGAAAAAATTGCACTTTGCATGAAACATGTAAAATGATAATTCATTTGTCTTTTTCGTAGGGGGAGGCCGGAGGATTGGGTCTCATCTCTCATGTTCTCATCACGTGGCAAATAATGAGCTCGTGTTTGTTGGATCATGGTGATCAAACAACGTAATTTTGATTTGTAATGGATGTGAATAACAGCTTGTATTTTCTCAGCGAGGTCACCCAAACAAACAAACGTTCCTTGCAGCAGGCTTGTTTGAGTGAACCATGCCACGAGAGAGTGTTTATTCAAAAATTAACTTCCAGCAAAAGCTCGGGAATTGCCATGCTATAATACATATATTTGCCATGCGATTACAGAAAGATTTGTCATGTGAAAAGAAAAAATTGCCACACTAGTAGAAAGAATTGACAAGAATTTGGCATGCTGCAACAGAGCGAATTGCCACACGTTGCAGAGATTTTCCATGATGTAGTGTAGATAATTGCCAGCTAAAGAAAAAAAGGAACAATTGTCACACATGTCCAAGAATTGCCATGCTACAGCAGGTAGAATTGCGATGCTACATCAGAGAATTGACTTGCTATATAAAAAATGCCTACATGTTCATGAATTGCCATGCTACATCACAGCAAACTGTTGGAAATTGCCACACTCTAAATACATCCGGATGTGATTTTCATGTGGGGGGGGGGGGGGGGGGGGGATAAGACGAGGGTCATGTCGTTCGCGCCATGGGGAGTGAACATTTAGTATTTTCCGTTCACTCTTTCATTCATAGGGGTGAATGGAGCGGACAGTAATCGCCACGTGTATCTCTTTGAGGCTCACACATGAAAATTGAATGTACAACAGAGTGTTTCTAGAAAAACCACTCATAAAAAACCCAAGTTCAACAACATTTAGGTTTTAAATTGGTTCCGGTTATATAGAACATGGTGCACTTTCGTAAGCAACATCACCTCATTATTCTCGCAAAATATACATCATCCTTGTTAGATATGAGGTGATTTTTTGGGGGGCAAAAATATCAGAAGTCGTATATTTAGTACCGCCGGCCCTATAAAAACACTATATAAAATGCAAATTACATCTAAATTATTGGGGGTGTTGAAGTCCTCTTCCTCCTTCCACCGGTGGCGCCGTGAGCAAAGCTCGTTGCCGTTTCTAGACTTCCTTCCTAGTAGAGCAAAGTTGCTAAAACCTAACAGCCGCTATAGAACATCAGTCGAGAAGTCATCGATGTAGACCAAAAAACGTCAGACGGCATTGGTTGTGCATGCACCAGACGAGATTATTACTTTATGTAATCCGGATTGTAAAGCCCTTGTTAATTAAAAGTCCAATTCACAAAGAAAAAGGTATATAACATGGACACCCGTGATCTTTGTAGCAAATCACCGCCTCGGAGTAGAAACGTCGGCCAGACATAGTCACAACACAAATCTCATACGCTCCTGACTAGGACGAGGTTGGCTAACCTTCGCTGGTCGAAACTGGAGCCGAAGAACAGAGACGTACACCCACATTGTATGTTCCGCATGACAACGCCATCAAGACAAACCTACAGAAGAAAAAGATAGATCAATCTCCTTTACACGCTTCCTAACGATATGAAGAAGCATCACTTGAACAACGACGAGGCGCGGATACCTTATTCCATGTCGAAAAACATCTATCGTCTCGCCATCGTTATCCCTTACCCTGCCGCCATGGGTCTCGGCCCCTCCTGTTGCTAGAGTGATAGACGGAGGGACAGGGTCTCGTTCCTCGCCGGAAAGCCGGGGAAGATCGACCGGCGGCAGCTAGGTCACAGTAGCCAGGAGGCGCGAGGAGGAAAAAAAAACGAATTAATCATTGACCCCATAGGGATGTGATGACGCATATGCTTAGGTTACCATCTCCGTTCCCTCCATCGATCGTGCCTTACACTCACAACAATACTTAAACTGAATGTACTACACCAAACAATATTACTATTTTCCGTCCATTATGGACATCATGACATTACAAGGGTTCATGTACTTTCGATGTAGGCCGATGCTTATGAAATCGTTGAGAATGTGCAATCGCAGGTCAACTACTCCAAGATACATTGCACCCACCACCATGGCCGGCCCGTTCTCGAGCTCCCTACCTATATAAACCACGAGTGTGTGCTTCTCTCCAAACATCAACTGAAAACCTCTAGATAGCTGGCGTCGCGCCGCCCGAAGACATGGCAGCCGCGACGACGATGCACCACCGGCGCCGCCCCATTCTCCAGCTGGTCCTCCTGTTCCTGGTGGCGTCACCGGCGGCAATGCTGGCGGCCGGCGGAGCCTGCGAGAGCGAGGAGTTCCCGGCCGGCAGGAGCTACGCGACGTGCGCGGACCTCCCGGCCCTCGGCGCCTCGCTGCACTGGACGTACGACGCGGCGGCCTCGTCGTTGTCCCTGGCGTTCGCGGCCAAGCCGCCCGCGCGAGCGGCGCCGGCTGGGTGGCCTGGGGGATCAACCCCACCGGCGACGGCATGAAGGGTGCGCAGACGCTCCTCGCCTTCAAGAGCAGCGGCGCGTACGTCATCAACACGTACAATCTCACCGGGTACCGCCCGCTCAGCGCGGCGTCCACGCCGATCACGTTCGAGGCCACCGAGCTCGCCGCCGACGAGGGCGCCGATGGGAAGGTGCGGCTCTACAGCACGCTGCAGCTGCCCAAGGGCATGGAGGCCGTGAACCACATCTGGCAGGTAGGGTCGACGGTGGCCAATGGGGTGCCGGCCAAGCACGCGTTCGCGCAGGAGAACCTGGAGGCGAAGGGCAGTCTCGTGCTCACCGGTGCCGGAGCGACGGAGGCCGCGCCAGCTCCGGTGTTTATCTCTCACGACTATCTCGATTAACCAGTAGCAGTAGTGTTTGGGATACAAAATTCAAGAGAGAAAGAGAGAGTGGGGAAGGAGAAGGAAGTAGGTAAGGAAGAACAGAGCCGGCAACAATCTGCGAAAAAAAACACCAATCTTGGGGATGATCCGTCGGGAAAGAAAATTAAGAGTATTAAGAAAACTAAGAATACTATGAGCACTTCTAATTCAGATAATTTCACAATAGTTCCCCCGCAAAAAAAGGAGAGTTCAAAATAGTGGACATCAACATGAATGTACCCACAGACCCACACACAAAAAATATCAACATGAGTGACAACAATGTGAGTGATCATGAGCATAATTTTAATTTGTCTACTATAGAGTATGCAAATTCGGTGAGAACCATTTTTTTATAATATGTGTTTTGGGCGTCCCATGCCATCATTCTCCGTTCAATTGCAATCAGACTCCCATATTATGCTTCCCTTGTTTGGGTGATGCACCATATAAAAAATTACTTTCACTGATATATCTTGCATACCATAAAAGTCTTTATAAAGGCAAAAACATAACAAATGTATTTTTATGATCAAATAATATGTTGATACAACATGTACATGTGATTATGTGATATCATGTGAACAAACAGGATACCGCACCTGCTACCTGGGCTCCTCCACCCCCGGGCTGTAAAGCTTAACGTCGGCGACCCTTTTGTTGAAGCCGGCGGTAATGGTGGCGCCGGGATGATCCTCCGTGTCCACAATGGCGGCATCATCTTCTCCTCTTGCAGATTCATGTTCACATGCTCAAGCGGACTTGAAGTTGAAGCTGTTGCCTGCTGCGAAGGCACTGCTCTCGCACTAGAGTGGAGTCAGGCCCCTGCCATCATCGAGACGGACTGCACCATGCAGGCGAGTGATTGCTTGTATCTGCATTGTTTTTTCCCTGAAGAGGAGAGGATGATGCAACATAACAAAGGTAAATATTTTCCTCAGTTATGAAATCAAGGTTGTCAATCCAGTAGGAGAACCAAGCAACACTATATAAACAGCACCTGCACACAAACAACAAATACTTACAACCCAACACGTAAGAAGGGTTGTCAATTCCTCCTCGGTATTGAGATGGATTAAATTGTATGAGATTTGATAAATAGATCTAACAAAAACATGAAATAAAAAAATAAAGAAAAAGTGCAACAAGGTATTTTTGGTTTTAATATGATAGAAAATAGACCCGGGGGTCGTAGTTTTCACTATAGACTTCTCTCGAGAAAATAGCATACGGTGGGTAAACGAATTACTGTTGGGTAATTGATAGAAAAGTGAATAATCATGACGATATCCAAGGCAATGATCATATATATGTTGGGGAACGTAGTAATTTCAAAAAATTTCCTACGCACACGCAAGATCATGGTGATGCATAGCAACGAGAGGGGAGAGTGTGATCTACATACCCTTGTAGACCGACAGCGGAAGCGTTAGCACAACGCGGTTGATGTAGTCGTACGTCTTCACGGCCCGACCGATCAAGCATCGAAACTACGGCACCTCCGAGTTCTAGCACACGTTCAGCTCGATGACGATCCCCGGACTCTGATCCAGCAAAGTGTCGGGGAAGAGTTCCGTCAGCACGACGGCGTGGTGACGATCTTGATATACTACCGTCGCAGGGCTTCACCTAAGCACCGCTACAATATTATCGAGGATTATGGTGGAAGGGGGCACCGCACACGGCTAAGAATATGATCACGTGGATCAACTTGTGTGCCTATGGGGTGCCCCCTGCCCCCGTATATAAAGGAGCAAGGGGGAGGCCGGCCGGCCCTTGTGGGCGCGCCAAGGAGGAGTAGGATTCCTACTCCTAGTTGGAGTAGGTTTCCACCTTTCCTAGTCCAACTAGGAGAAGGGGGGAAAGGGGGGAAGAGGGGAAGGAAGGGAGAGAGGGGCCGCGCCCCAAACCCCTTGTCCAATTCGGACTGGGCTTGGGAGGGGCGCGCGCCACCTCCTGGTCCTTTCCACTAAGGCCCATTAAGGCCCATTGCTTCTTCCTCGTATTCCCGTACCTCCCCGGTACCTCCGAAAATACCCGAATCACTCGGAACCTTTCCGATGTCCGAATATAGTCGTCCAATATATCGATCTTTACGTCTCGACCATTTCGAGACTCCTCGTCATGTCCCCGATCTCATCCGGGACTCCGAACTCCTTCGGTACATCAAAACTCATAAACTCATAATATAACTGTCATCGAAACCTTAAGCGTGCGGACCCTACGGGTTCGAGAACAATGTAGACATGACCGAGACACGTCTCCGGTCAATAACCAATAGCGGAACCTGGATGCTCATATTGGCTCCCACATATTCTACGAAGATCTTTATCGGTCAGACCGCATAACAACATACTTTGTTCCCTTTGTCATCGGTATGTTACTTGCCCGAGATTCGATCGTCGGTATCTCAATACCTAGTTCAATCTCGTTACCGGCAAGTCTCTTTACTCGTTCCGTAATACATCATCTCGCAACTAACTCATTAGTTGCAATGCTTGCAAGGCTTATGTGATGTGCATTACCGAGAGGGCCCAGAGATACCTCTCCGACAATCGGAGTGACAAATCCTAATCTCGAAATACGCCAACCCAACATTTACCTTTGGAGACACCTGTAGAGCTCCTTTATAATCACCCAGTTACGTTGTGACGTTTGGTAGCACACAAAGTGTTCCTCCGGCAAACGGGAGTTGCATAATCTCATAGTCATAGGAACATGTATAAGTCATGAAGAAAGCAATAGCAACATACTAAACGATCGGGTGCTAAGCTAATGGAATGGGTCATGTCAATCACATCATTCTTCTAATGATGTGATCCCGTTAATCAAATAACAACTCTTTTGTTCATGGTTAGGAAACATAACCATCTTCGATTAACGAGCTAGTCAAGTAGAGGCATACTAGTGACACTCTGTTTGTCTATGTATTCACACATGTATTATGTTTCCGGTTAATACAATTCTAGCATGAATAATAAACATTTATCATGATATAAGGAAATAAATAATAACTTTATTATTGCCTCTAGGGCATATTTCCTTCAGTCTCCCACTTGCACTAGAGTCAATAATCTAGTTCACATCGCCATGTGATTCAACACTAATAGTTCACATCACCATGTGATTAACACCCATAGTTCACATTGTCATGTGACCTATACCCAAAGGGTTTACTAGAGTCAGTAATCTAGTTCACATCGTTTATGTGATTAACACCCAAAGAGTACTAAGGTGTGATCATGTTTTGCTTGTGAGATAATTTTAGTCAATGGGTCTGTCACATACAGATCCGTAAGTATTTTGCGAATTCTATGTCTACAATGCTCTGCACGGAGCTACTCTAGCTAATTGCTCCCACTTTCAATATGTATCTAGATCGAGACTTAGAGTCATCCAGATCTGTGTCAAAACTTGCATCGACGTAACTTTTTACGACGAACCTTTTTGTCACCTCCATAATTGAGAAATATTCCACTAAGGATATTTTTGACCGCTGTCCAGTGATCTACTCTTAGATCACTATTGTACTCCCTTGCTTAACACAGTGTAGGGTATACAATAGATCTGGTACACAGCATGGCATACTTTATAGAACCTATGGCTGAGGCATAGGGAATGACTTTCATTCTCATTCTATTTTCTGCCGTGGTCGCGCTTTGAGTCTTACTCAATTTCACACCTTGTAACACAGGCAAGAATTCTTTCTTTGACTGTTCCATTTTGAACTACTTCAAAATCTTGTCAAGGTATGTACTCATTGAAAAAAACTTATCAAGCGTCTTGATCTATCTCTATAGATCTTGATGCTCAATATGTAAGCAGCTTCACCGAGGTTTTCTTTGAAAAAATCCTTTCAAACACTCCTTTATGCTTTGCAGAATAATTCTACATTATTTCCGATCAAGAATATGTCATACACATATACTTATCAGAAATGTTGTAGTGCTCCCACTCACTTTCTTGTAAATACAGGCTTCACCGCAAGTCTGTATAAAACTATATGCTTTGATCAACTTATCAAAGCGTATATTCCAACTCCGAGATGCTTGCACCAGTCCATAGATGGATCGCTGGAGCTTGCATATTTTGTTAGCACCTTTAGGATTGACAAAACCTTCTGGTTGCATCATATACAACTCTTCTTTAAATCCATTAAGGAATGTAGTTTTGTTTATCCATTTGCCAGATTTCATAAAAATGCGGCAATTGCTAACATGATTTGGACAGACTTAAGCATCGCTACGAGTGAGAAAATTTCATCGTAGTCAACACCTTGAACTTTGTCAAAAACCTTTTTCGACAAGTCTAGCTTTGTAGATAGTAACACTACTATCAGCGTCCGTCTTCCTCTTGAAGATCCATTTATTTTCTATGGCTTGCCGATCATCGGGCAAATCCATCAAAGTCCATACTTTGTTCTCATACATGGATCATATCTCAGATTTCATGGCCTCAAACCATTTCGCGGAATCTGGGCTCATCATCGCTTCCTCATAGTTCGCAAGTTCGTCATGGTCTAGTAACATGACTTCCAGAACAGGATTACCGTACCACTCTGGTGCGGATCTCACTCTGGTTTACCTACGAGATTCGGTAGTAACTTGATCTGAAGTTACATGATCATCATCATTAGCTTCCTCACTAATTGGTGTAGTAGTCACAAGAACAGATTTCTGTGATGAACTACTTTCCAATAAGGGAGAAGGTACAATTACCTTATCAAGTTTTCTACTTTCCTCCTACTCACTTCTTTCGAGAGAAACTCCTTCTCTAGAAAGTTTCCGAATTTAGCAACAAAAGTCTTGCCTTCGGATCTGTGATAGAAGGTGTATCCAATAGTTTCCTTTGGATATCCTATGAAGACGCACTTCTCCGATTTAGGTTTGAGCTTATCAAGTTGAAACTTTTTCACATAAGCATTGCAACCTCAAACTTTAAGAAACGACAGCTTAGGTTTCTTGCTAAACCATAGTTCATACGGTGTCATCTCAAACGGATTTAGATGGTGCCCTATTTAACGTGAATGTAGCTGTCTCTAATGCATAACCCCAAAACAATAGCGGTAAATCTGTAAGAGACATCATAGATCGCACCATATCAAATAAAGTACGATTACGATGTTCGAACACACCATTACACTGTGGTGTTCCAGGTGGCGTGAGTAGTGAAACTATTTCACATTGTTTTAACTGAAGACCAAACTCGTAATTCAAATACTCTTCTCCACGATCAGATCGTAGAAACTTTATTTTCTTGTTACGATGATTTTCCACTTCACTCTGAAATTCTTTGAACTTTTCAAATGTTTCAGACTTATGTTTCATCAAGTAGATATACTCACATCTGCTCAAATTATCTGTGAAGAACAGAAAATAATGATACCTGTCGCGAGCCTCAATATTCATCGGACCACATACATCAGTATGTATGATTTCCAACAAATCTGTTGCTCGCTCCATTGTTCCGAAGAACGGAGTCTTAGTCATCTTGCCCATGAGGCATGGTTCGCAAGCATCAACTGATTCATAATCAAGTGATTCCAAAAGCCCATCAGCATGGAGTTTCTTCATGCGCTTTACACCAATATGACCTAAACGGCAGTGCCACAAATAAGTTTGCACTATCATTATTAACTTTGCATCTTTTGGTTTCAATATTATGTTTATGTGCATCACTACGATCGAGATCCAACGAACTATTTTCATTGGGTGTGTAACCATATAAGGTTTTATTCATGTAAACAGAACAACAATTTATTCTCTTACTTAAATGAATAACCGTATTACAATAAACATGATCAAATCATATTCATGCTCAACGCAAACACCAAATAACACTTATTTAGGTTCAACACTAATCCCGAAAGTATAGGGAGTGTGCGATGATGATCATATCAATTTTGGAACCACTTCCAACACACATCGTTACTTCACCCTTAACTAGTCTCTGTTTATTCTGCAACTCCCGTTTCGAGTTACTAATCTTAGCAACTGAACTAGTATCAAATACTGAGGGGTTGCTATAAACACTAGTAAAGTACACATCAATAACATGTATATCAAATATACTTATGTTCACTTTGCCATCCTTTTTATCCGCCAATCACTTGGGGTAGTTCTGCTTCCAGTGACCAGTCCCTTTGCAGTAGAAGCACTTAGTCTCAGGCTTAGGATCAGACTTGGGCTTCTTCACTTGAGCAGCAACTTGCTTGCCGTTCTTCTTGAAGTTCCCCTTCTTCCCTTTGCCCTTTTCTTGAAACTAGTGGTCTTGTCAACCATCAACACTTGATGTTTTTCTTGATTTCTACCTTCATTGATTTCAGCATCACGAAGAGCTTGGGAGTTGTTTCCGTTATCCCTTGCATATTATAGTTCATCACGAAGTTCTACTAACTTGGTGATGGTGACTAGAGAATTCTGTCAATCACTATCGTATCTGGAAGATTAACTCCCACTTGATTCAAGCGATTGTAGTACCCAGACAATCTGAGCACATGCTCACTAGTTGGGCGATTCTCCTCCATCTTTTAGCTATAGAACTTGTTGGAGACTTCATATCTCTCAACTCGGGTATTTGCTTGAAATATTAACTTCAACTCCTGGAACATCTCATATGGTCCATGACGTTCAAAACGTCTTTGAAGTCCCGATTCTAAGCCATTAAGCATGGTGCACTAAACTATCAAGTAGTCATCATATTGAGCTAGCCAAACGTTCATAACGTCTGCATCTGCTCCTGCAATAGGTCTGTCACCTAGCGGTGCATCAAGGACATAATTCTTCTGTGCAGCAATGAGGATAAACCTCAGATCACGGATCCAATCCGCATCATTGCTACTAACATCTTTCAACACAATTTTCTCTAGGAACATATCAAAATAAACACAGGGAAGCAACAACGCGAGCTATTGATCTACAACATAATTTGCAAAATACTACCAGGACTAAGTTCATGATAAATTTAAGTTCAATTTAATCATATTACTTAAGAACTCCCACTTAGATAGACATCCCTCTAATCCTCTAAGTGATCACGTGATCCAAATCAACTAAACCATGTCCGATCATCACGTGAGATGGAGTAGTTTCATTGGTGAACATCACTATGTTGATCATATCTACTATATGATTCACGCTCGACCTTTCGGTCTCCGTGTTCCGAGGCCATATCTGTATATGCTTGGCTCGTCAAGTATAACCTGAGTATTCTGCGTGTGCAACTGTTTTGCACCCGTTGTATTTGAACGTAGAGCCTATCACACCCGATCATCACGTGGTGTCTCAGCACGAAGAACTTTCGCAACGGTGCATACTCAGGGAGAACACTTCTTGATAATTAGTGAGAGATCATCTTAAAATGCTACCGTCAATCAAAGCAAGATAAGATGCATAAAAGATAAACATCACATGCAATCAATATAAGTGATATGATATGGCCATCATCATCTTGTGCTTGTGATCTCCATCTTCGAAGCACCGTCGTGATCACCATCGTCACCGGCGCGACACCTTGATCACCATCGTAGCATCGTTGTCGTCTCGCCAATCTTATGCTTCCACGACTATCGCTACCGCTTAGTGATAAAGTAAAGCATTACAGCGCAATTGCATTGCATACAATAAAGCGACAACCATATGGCTCCTGCCAGTTGCCGATAACTCGGTTACAAAACATGATCATCTCATACAATAAAATTTAGCATCATGTCTTGACCATATCACATCACAACATGCCCTGCAAAAACAAGTTAGACGTCCTCTACTTTGTTGTTGCAAGTTTTACGTGGCTGCTACGGGCTTAAGCAAGAACCAATCTTACCTACACATCAAAACCACAACGATAGTTTGTCAAGTTGGTGCTGTTTTAACCTTCGCAAGGACCGGGCGTAGCCACACTTGGTTCAACTAAAGTTGGAGAAACTGTCACCCGCTAGCCACCTTTGTGCAAAGCACGTCGGGAGAACCGGTCTCGCGTAAGCGTACGCGTAATGTCGGTCCGGGCCGCTTCGTCCAACAATACCGCCGAACCAAAGTATGACATGCTGGTAAGCAGTATGACTTATATCGCCCACAACTCACTTGTGTTCTACTCGTGCAAATAACATCAACACATAAAACCTAGGCTCTGATACCACTGTTGGGGAACGTAGTAATTTCAAAAAAAATCCTACGCACACGCAAGATCATGGTGATGCATAGCAACGAGAGGGGAGAGTGTGATCTACGTACCCTTGTAGACCGACAGCGGAAGCGTTAGCACAACGCGGTTGATGTAGTCGTACGTCTTCACGGCCCGACCGATCAAGCACCGAAACTACGGCACCTCCGAGTTTTAGCACACGTTCAGCTCGATGACGATCCCCGGACTCCGATCCAGCAAAGTGTCGGGGAAGAGTTCCGTCAGCACGACGGCGTGGTGACGATCTTGATGTACTACCGTCGCAGGGCTTCGCCTAAGCACCGCTACAATATTATCGAGGATTATGGTGGAAGGGGGCACCGCACACGGCTAAGAATATGATCACGTGGATCAACTTGTGTGTCTATGGGGTGCCCCCTGCCCCCGTATATAAAGGAGCAAGGGGGAGGCCGGCCGGCCCTTGTGGGCGCGCCAAGGAGGAGTAGGATTCCTACTCCTAGTTGGAGTAGGTTTCCACTTTTCCTAGTCCAACTAGGAGAAGGGGGGAAAGGGGGGAAGAGGGGAAGGAAGGGAGAGAGGGGCCGCGCCCCAAACCCCTTGCCCAATTCGGACTGGGCTTGGGAGGGGCGCGCGCCACCTCCTGGTCCTTTCCACTAAGGCCCATTAAGGCCCATTGCTTCTTCCTCGTATTCCCGTAACTCCCCGGTACCTCCAAAAAATACCCGAATCACTCGGATCCTTTTCGATGTCCGAATATAGTCGTCCAATATATTGATATTTACGTCTCGACCATTTCGAGACTCCTCGTCATGTCCCTAATCTCATCCGGGACTCCGAACTCCTTCGGTACATCAAAACTCATAAACTCATAATATAACTGTCATCGAAACCTTAAGCGTGCGGACCCTACGGGTTCGAGAACAATGTAGACATGACCGAGACACGTCTCCGGTCAATAACCAATAGCGGAACCTGGATGCTCATATTGGCTCCCACATATTCTACGAAGATCTTTATCGGTCAGACCGCATAACAACATACTTTGTTCCCTTTGTCATCGGTATGTTACTTGCCCGAGATTTGATCGTCGGTATCTCAATACCTAGTTCAATCTCGTTACCGGCAAGTCTCTTTACTCGTTCCGTAATACATCATCTCGCAACTAACTCATTAGTTGCAATGCTTGCAAGGCTTATGTGATGTGCATTACCGAGAGGGCCCAGAGATACCTCTCTGACAATCGGAGTGACAAATCCTAATCTCGAAATACGCCAACCCAACATTTACCTTTGGAGACACCTGTAGAGCTCCTTTATAATCACCCAGTTACGTTGTGACGTTTGGTAGCACACAAAGTGTTCCTCCGGCAAACGGGAGTTGCATAATCTCATAGTCATAGGAACATGTATAAGTCATGAAGAAAGCAATAGCAACACACTAAAGGATCGGGTGCTAAGCTAATGGAATGGGTCATGTCAATCACATCATTCTTCTAATGAGGTGATCCCGTTAATCAAATAACAACTCTTTTGTTCATGGTTAGGAAACATAACCATCTTCGATTAACGAGCTAGTCAAGTAGAGGCATACTAGTGACACTATGTTTGTCTATGTATTCACACATGTATTATGTTTCCGGTTAATACAATTCTAGCATGAATAATAAACATTTATCATGATATAAGGAAATAAATAATAACTTTATTATTGCTTCTAGGGCATATTTCCTTCAATATATAGGCATCACGTCCAAAATTAATAGACCGACTCCTGCCTGCATCTACTACTATTACTCCACATTGACCGCTATCCAACATGCATCTAATGTATTAAGTTCATGACATGATGTAGACAAGATCTATTAATGTAGGAATAGACCCCATCTTTTTATCCTTAATAGCAACATACATGCGTGTTGTCTCTCTTCCGCCACTGAGATTGAACATCGCAAGATCAAACCCATCACAAAGCACCTCTTCCCATGGAAAAAATCAATCTAGTTGGCCAAACCAAACCAAAATTTCGAAGAAGAAATACGAGGATATAAAAATCATGCATAAAAAAGTTCAGCAAAGACTCAAATAATATTCATGGATAGAACTGATCATAAACCCACAATTCATCGGATCCCAACAAACACACTGCAAAAAGGAGTTACGTCAAATAGATCTCCAAGAACATCGAGGGGAACATTGTATTGAGATCTCAGAGAAGAAGCCATCTAGCTACTAGCTACGGACTCATAGGTATATGGTAAACTACTCACGCATCATCGAATGGGCAACAAGGATGATGAAGAACACCTCCGTGATCGGTGCCTCCTCTGGTAGAGTGCCTGAAAAGGGCTCTAGATTAGATCTCGTGGTTCTGGAACTTGCAGCGGCTGAAACTGTGTTTCGTCGACTCCCCTAGGGTTTTTGGGATTGTAGAGTATTTATAGAGGTGGAGGTCGATGGAGAAGCTTCCCATGGGCTCCACTACCCACCAGGGCGCCAGAGGCCTCTGGTGCGCCTTGTTGCCTAGTGGGCCCCACAGGCTTCCTCTCCTGTGTTCCTTTAGCTCCATGTGTGTCTTCTGTCCAGAAAAAATCTCCAAAAATTTCATTGCATTTGGACTTCTTTTGGTATCGATATTCTGCAAAATAAAAAAACAAGCAGAAAACAACAACTCGCACTGGGCACTATGTGAGGGAGTCCTGGATTAAGGGGTCCTCGGGTGTCCGGGCTATGTGACATGGGCCGGACTAATGGGCCATGGAGATACAAGATAGAAGACTTCCTCCAGTGTCCGGATGTGACTCTCCTTGGCGTGGAAGCCAAGCTTAGCGTGCGGATGTGTATATTCATTTCTCTATAAACCGGCTCTGTATAACCCTAGCCCCCTCCGGTGTCTATATAAACCGGAGGGTTTAGTCCGTAGAGGCGATCATAATCATACAAGCCAGACAATTAGGGTTTAGCCATTACGATCTCGTGGTAGATCAACTCTTGTAACCCCTATACTCATCAAAGCCAATCAAACAGGACGTAGGGTATTACCTCCATCAAGAGGGCTCGAACCTAGGTAAAACATCGTGTCCCCTGTCTCATGTTACCATCAATCCTTAGATGCATAGTTCGGGACCCCCTACCCGAGATCTGCCGGTTTTGACACCAACATTGGTGCTTTCATTGAGAGTTCCGCTATGTCGTCGCCAGAAGGTTCGATGGCTCCATCAGTCATCTACAACAAAGCGGCCCTGAGGGAGGTCTTTCTCCCCGGCCAGATCTTTGTGTTCGGCGGCTTCGCACTACGGGCCAACTCGCTTGGCCATCTAGAGCAGATCGACAACTATGCCCCAGGTGACCAGATTAGTTTTGGAAATCTGGATTATGTCACTGATATCCAAGGAGACTTGATCTTCCAAGGGTTCGCGACCCCAATCTCTGCTCTGGCCTTAAATCCGGAGCGCGCCTCTAGGTCCGAAGACGGGATTCCTAAGCCCGCCGGACTCTCTTCGGCTATTAAGCCTAGTACGTGAGAGCCGGAGGAAGCAGTATCACCGGCAATCATCATGAAGCCGGACTCCTCTCCGAATGCTGGCCTCGAACCCTCGGAGTCATCATCATGCGAGCTTGTCCGAAGAGTTCTCTTCTCGCCGCACTCTACTATCTCTCTTCTCCTTGACCGAACCTCGCCTTTAAGCGAGGCTCTGGACTTAATGCGATCCCTCGTCATTACAGAGGAGCAACGTTCGAACTACGCCCAGCCCGGACTAGGGGCTGAGAGCGGGGAATTTTACGTCCCACCCACCACCCACTTCATAGCCACTGTCGAGGACTTAACCGACATGCTCGATTATGGCTCCGAAGACAACGACGGTATGGACGACGATGCCGGAGAAGAGCAGGCCCAAAACACGTCGTTTACCGGATGATGGACGGCCACCTCTTCATATGATGTGTATATGGTGGAAACACCCAAAGAGGGTAACGATGATAACGAGAACAATCTAGTCGAGGATATACCTCCTGAGACTCAACCAAAGCGCCGACGTCAGCGGCGCCGCTCTAAATCATGCCGTGAAAAAGACAGCAATACTGGCACCGGAGAGAACAACACTCCGGACGACGCCGAATACCAAGAAGACCCCGTCGAGCCAACCTCCGAACAAGACGATCGGGAAGATGGGCAAATTAGCCCTAATGACTAGGCTGTAAACGAAGACTCGGAGAATAGTAATTATCTTCCACCCTTTGAGGAGGAGGTGAGCCTCGATGATGAAGACTTTATCGTGCCTAAGGAACCCCTCTGAAGGAAATATGCCCTAGAGGCAATAATAAAGTTATTATTTATTTCCTTATATCATGATAAATTTTTATTATTCATGCTAGAATTGTATTAACCGGAACATAATACATGTGTGAATACATAGACAAACAAATGTCACTAGTATGCCTCTACTTGACTAGCTCGTTGGTAAAAAATGGTTATGTTTCCTAACCATAGACATGAGTTGTCATTTGATAAACAGGATCACATCATTAGGAGAATGATGTGATTGACTTGACCCATTCCATTAGCTTAGCACTTGATCGTTTTAGTTTACTACTACTGCTTTCTTCATGACTTATACATGTTCCTATGACTATGAGATTATACAACTCCCGATTACTGGAGGAACACTTTGTGTGCTACCAAACGTCACAACGTAACTAGGTGATTATAAAGGTGCTCTACAGGTGTCTCTGATGGTACTTGTTGAGTTGGCATAGATCGAGATTAGGATTTGTCACTCCGATTGTCGGAGAGGTATCTCCGGGCCCTCTCGGTAATGCACATCACTATAAGCCTTGCAAGCATTGTGACTAATGAGTTAGTTGCGGGATGATGCATTACAAAATGAGTAAAGAGACTTGCCGGTAACGAGATTGAACTAGGTATGAGGATACCAACGATCGAATCTCGGGAAAGTAACATACCGATGAGAAAGGGAACAACGTATAGTGTTATGCGGTTTGACCGATAAAGATCTTCGTAGAATATGTAGGAAACAATATGTGCATCCAGGTTCCGCTATTGGTTATTGACCGGAGACGTGACTCGGTCATGTCTACATAGTTCTCGAACCCGTAGGGTCCGCATGCTTAAAGTTCTGTGACGATTGGTTTTATGAGTTTATATGTTTTGATGTACCAAAGGTAGTTCGGAATCCCGGATATGATCACGGACATGACGAGGAGTCTCAAAATGGTCGAGACATAAAGATTGATATATTGGAAGCCTAGATTTGGACATCGGAAGAGTTCCGGGTAAAATTGGGATTTTACCGGAGTACGGGAGGGGTTACCGGAACCCCCTGGGGGCTAATGGGCCTTGTTGGGCCATAAGGGAACGAGAGAGGGGCTGGCCTAGGGCAGGCAACGCGGCCCCTCCCTCTGATCCTAATTGGACTAGGAGGGGGGCGGCTCCCCCCCTTTCCTTCTCTTTCTTCCCCTTCCTTTCCCCCTCCTAGTAGGAGTAGGAAAGGGAGGAATCCTACTCCTACTAGGAGGAGGATTTCTCCTCCTGGTGCACCAACAAGGGCCAGCCGGCCTCCCCTTGCTCCTTTATATATAGGGGCAGGGGGGCCTCTAGACACATAAGTTGATCACAAAGATCTCTCCCAGCCGTGTGCGGTGCCCCCTCCACCATAATCCACCTCGGTCATACTATAGTGGTGTTTAGGCGAAGCCCTGCTGCGGTAGCTTCATCAACATCGTCACCACGTCGTCGTGCTGACGAAACTCTTCCCCGGGCTCTACTGGATCGTGAGTTCGCGGGACGTCACCGAGCTGAACGTGTGCTGAACGCGGAGGTGCCGTACGTTCGGTACTGAGGATCGGTCGATCGTGAAGACGTAACTACATCAACCGTGTTGTCATAATGCTTCCGCTTAACGGTCTACAAGGGTATGTGGACGACACTCTCCTCTCTCGTTGCTATGCATCACCATGATCCTGCATGTGCGTAAGAGTTTTTTTGAAATTACTACGTTTCCTAACAGTTGTTGGGGATCGTAGCAGAAATTTAAATTTTTCTACGCATCACCAAGATCAATCTATGGAGTAATCTAGCAATGAGGGGAAGGAGAGTGCATCTACATACCCTTGTAGATCGCTAAGCGGAAGCGTTCAAGTGAACAGGGTTGATGGAGTCGTACTTGTCATGATCCAAATCACCGATGATCCTAGCGCCGAACGGATGGCACCTCCGCGTTCAACACACGTACGGAACGGAGACATCTCCCACGCCATGATCCAGCAAGGAGGAGGGAGAGGTTGAGGAAGAGGGCTCCAACAGCAGCACGACGGCGTGGTGGTGGTGGAGCTGCAGTACTCCGGCAGGGCTTCGCCAAGCTCTTGCGGAGGAGGAGAGGTGTTGGGGAGGGGAGGGGCTGCGCCTTGGATGTGATCTGCAGCCCTCCCCTTTCCCCTCTATTTATAGGGGAAGGAGGAAGGGGGCCGGCCCCCTCTAGATGAGATCTAGAGGGGGGGGGCAAGGGGAGGGGGCTTGCCCCCCAAGCAAGGGGGGCGCCCCCTTTAGGGTTCCCCCCAACCCTAGGCGCATGGGACCAAGGGGGGGATGCGGCCAGCCCATGTAGGGCTGGTTCCCTTTCCTCTACAGCCCATTAGGCCCTCCGAGAGAGGTGGCCCCTCCTGGTGGACCCCCGGAAACCCTCCGGTGTCCCCGGTACAATACCGATATGCCCCCGAACCTTTCCGGTGACCGTATGACAACTTCCTACATATAAATCTTCACCTCCGGACCATTCTGGAACTCCTCATGACATCCGAGATCTCATCCGGGACTCCGAACAACATTTGGTAATCACATACAAGTCTTCCTAATAACCCTAGCGTCATCGAACCTTAAGTGTGTAGACCCTACGGGTTCGGGAACCATGCAGACATGACCGAGACAACTCTCCGGCCAATAACCAACAGCGGGATCTGGATACCCATGTTGGCTCCCACATGTTCCACGATGATCTCATCGGATGAACCACGATGTCGAGGATTCAATCAATCCAGTATTCAATTCCCTTTGTCTAGCGGTACGATACTTGCCCGAGATTCGATCGTCGGTATCCCGATACCTTGTTCAATCTCATTACCGGCAAGTCTCTTTACTCGTTCTGTAACACATCATCCCGTGATCAACTCCTTGGTCACATTGTGCACATTATGATGATGTCCTACCGAGTGGGCCCAGAGATACCTCTCCGTTTACACGGAGTGACAAATCCCAGTCTCGATTCGTGCCAACCCAACAGACACTTTCGGAGATACCTGTAGTGAACCTTTATAGCCACCTAGTTACGTTGTGACGTTTGGTACACCCAAAGCACTCCTATGGTATTCGGGAGTTGCACAATCTCATGGTCTAAGGAAATGATACTTGACATTAGAAAAGCTTTAGCATACGAACTACACGATCTTTGTGCTAGGCTTAGGATTGGGTCTTGTCCATCACATCATTCTCCTAATGATGTGATCCTGTTATCAACGACATCCAATGTCCATGGTCAGGAAACCGTAACCATCTATTGATCAATGAGCTAGTCAACTAGAGGCTTACTAGGGACATGGTGTTGTCTATGTATCCACACATGTATCTGAGTTTCCTATCAATACAATTCTAGCATGGATAATAAACGATTATCATGAACAATGAAATATAATATAATAATAACTAATTTATTATTGCCTCTAGGGCATATTTCCAACAGTCTCCCACTTGCACTAGAGTCAATAATCTAGTTCACATCGCCATGTGATTAACACTCACAGGAAACATTGCCATGTGACCAACATCCAAGAGTCTACTAGACTCAATGATCTAGTTCACATCACTATGTGATAAACACTCAAAGAGTTCTGGGTTTGATCATGTTATGCTTGTGAGAGAGATTGTAGTCAACGGGTCTTGCCATATCCAGATCCCTATGTATTTCGCAAAACTTTATGTCATATTGTAGATGTTGCTACCATGTTCCACTTGGAGCTATTCCAAATTGTTGCTCCACTATACGTATCCGGTATCTCTACTCAGAGCTATCCGGATAGGTGTTAAGCTTGCATCGACATAACTCTTTACGTCGAACTCTTTATCACCTCCATAACCGAGAAACATTTCCTTATTCCTCTAAGGATAATTTTGACTGCTATCTGGTGATCTACTCCTAGATTACCTTTGTACCCTCTTGCCAGACATATGGCAAGGCACACATCAGGTGCGGTACTTCAGCATGGCATACCGTATAGAGCCTATGACAAAAGCATAGGGGACGACCTTCGTCCTTCCTCTTTCTTCTGCCGTGGTCAAGCTTTGAGTCTTACTCAACTTCACACCTTACAACTCAGGTAAGAACCCCTTCTTTGACTGATCTATTTTTAACTCCTTCAAAAACATGTCAAGGTGTGCGTTCTTTGAAAGTATCATCATACGTCTTGATCTATTTCTATAGATCTTGATGCCCAATATGTAAGCAGCTTTATCTAGGTCTTCCTTTGAAAATCACTCTTCAAACAACCATTTATGCTTTCCAGAAATTCTACATTATTTCGGATCAACAATATGTCATCCACATATACTTATCAGAAATGTTGTAGTGCTCCCACTCACTTTCTTGTAAATACAAGTTTCTAACAAACATTGTATAAACCTAAAAGCTTTGATCACTCCATCAAAACATATATTCCGATTCCGAGATGCTTGCTCTAGTCCATAGAAGGACTGCTGGAGCCAGCATACCTTTTAGCATCCTTAGGATCGACAAAACTTTGATTGTATCACATACAACTCTTTCTTACGAAAACTGGTAAGAAAACTTGTTTTTGACATCCATCTGTCAGATTTCATAATCGAAAAATACAGCTAATGCTAACATGATTCCGACGGACTTAAGCATCACTACGGGTGAGAAATTCTCATCGTAGTCAACTCCTTGAACTTGTGAAAAGACTCTTTCCCACAAGTCGAGCTTCATAGACAGTAACATTACCGCCCACGTCCGTCTTCTTCTTAAAGATCCATTTATCTCAATGGCTTGCCGATCATCGGGAAAGTCCACCAAAGTCCATACTTTGTTCTGATACATGGATCCTATCTCGGATTTCATGGCTTCTAACCATTTGTCGGAATACGGGCCCACCATCGCTTCTCCATAGCTCGTAGGTTCATTGTTGTCTAACAACATGATATCTAAGACAGGATTACCGTACCACTCAGGAGTAGCGCATATCCTGGTCGACCTACGAGGTTTGATAGCAACTTGATCCGAAGCTTCATGATCACTATCATTAACTTCTTCTCCAACAGACGTAGGCGCCACAGAAAACATCTTTCTGTGTTGCATCATTCTCTGGTTGAAACAAAGGTTTGACAACCTCATCAAGTTCTATCTTCCTCCCACTCAATTCTTTCGAGAGAAACTCCTTCTCGAGAAAGGACCCGTTCTTAGCGACAAACAATTTGCCCTCGGATCTGAGATAGAAGGTATACCCAACTATCACCTTTGGGTATTATATGAAGATGTGTTTGTCCGTTTTTGGGTTTGAGCTTCTCCGGCTGAAGCCTTAAGAATCACAGCCCCAAACATTAAGAAACGACAACTTTGGTTTCTTGCCAAACCAATGTTCATACGGCGTCGTCTCAACAGACTTATATGGTGTCCTATCTAAAGTGAATGCAGCTGTCTCTAATGCATAACCTCAAAATAATAGTGGTAGATCGGTAAGAGACATCATAGATCGCACCATCTCTCATAGTGTTCGATTACGACGTCCGCACACACCATTACCCTGTGGTGTTCCAGGTGGCTTCAACTGTGAAACAATTCCACAATGTCTTAAGTGTTTGCCAAACTCATAACTCAGAAATTCTCATTGATCAGATCGTAGGAATTTGATCTTCTTGTTATGATGATTCTTAACTCCACTCTGAAATCGCTTGAACTTTTCAAATGTTTCAGACTTGTGCTTCATTAAGTAAATATACCTATATCTACTCAAATCGTCAGTGAAGATGAGAAAATAGCGATATCCACTGCACGCTTCAATTCTCATTGGATCACACGCATCGGCATGTATGATTTCCAACAAGTCACTTGCCCGTTTCATTGTACCTGAAAACGGGGTCTTAGTCATCCTGCCCATGAGGCATGGCTCGCATGTGTCAAGCGATGCAAAATCAAGTGACTCCAAACATCCATCAATATGGAGTTTCTTCATGCATCTTACGCCAATATGACCTAAGCGGCAGTGCCACAAGAAAGTGGTACTATCATTATTAACTCTACATCTTTTGGCATGAACATGTGTATTACCACGACCGAGATTCCATGAACCATTCACATAGGGTGCATGACCATGGAAGGTATTATTCATGTAAACAGAATAACCATTATTCTCTAACTAAAATGAATAACCATATTGCAATGAACATGATCTAATCATATTCATGCTCAATGTAGACACCTGATAACATTTATCTAGGTTCAATACTAATCCCGAAGGCAGATGGAGCGTGCGATGGTGATCTCATCAACTTTGGAAACACTTCCAACACACATCGTCACCTCGCCCTTAGCCAGTCTCCGTTTAGTCCATAGCTTTTGCTTCAAGTCACCAATAATAGCAACTGAACCGGTATCCAATACCCCGGTGCTACCAGGAGTACTAGTGAGGTACACATTAATAACACGTATATACTTTGAAGTTGCCAGCCTTCTTATCTACCATGCATTTGGGGTAATTCCGCTACCAGTGACCATTCCCCTTACAATAGAAGCACTTAGTCTCGGGTTTGGGTTCAACCTTGGGTTCCTTCACTGGAGCGGCAACTGGTTTGCCATCCATGAAGTTTCCCTTCTAGCCCTTGCCCTTCTTGAAACCAGTGGTCTTATTAAACCATCAACACTTGATGCTCCTTCTTGATTTCTACCTTTTGCGGTCTTAAGCACCGCGAACAGCTCCGGGATCAACTCCATCCCTTGCATGTCATAGTTCATCATGAAGATCTAGTAGCTTAGTGATAGTGGCTAGAGAACTCTATAAATCACTATCTTATCCAGAAGTTTAACTCCCACTTGATTTAAGTGATTGTAGCACCCAGACATTCTGAGCACATGCTCACTAGCTGAGCTATTCTCCTCCATCTTGTTGGCAAAAGAACTTGTCAGAGGTCTCATACCTCTCAACACGGGCATGAGCCTGAAATACCAATTTCAGCTCTTGGAACATCTCATATGTCTTATGGCATTCAAAACGTCATTGGAATCCCGATTCTAAGCCGTAAAGTATGGTGCACTAAACTATCAAGTAGTCATCAGGATGTGTCTGTCAGGTGTTCACAACATCCACAGACAATGTTGTAGGGGTTTGCACAGCAAGCGGTGCATCAAAGACGTAAGACTTCTGTGTAGCAGTGAGGACACTCCTCGGACTATGGACCTAGTCCGCATCATTGCTTACAATGTCTTTCAACTTAATCTTTCTCTAGGAACATATTGAAACAGGGAGCTACAACGTGAGCTATTTATCTACAACATATTTGCGAAGACAATTTAGACTATGTTCATGATAATTGAGTTCATCTAATCAAATTATTTAATGAACTCCCACTCAGATAGACATCCCTCTAGTCATCTAAGTGAAACATGATTCGAGTCAACTAGGCCGTGTCCGATCATCATGTGAGACGGACTAGTCAACATCGGTGAACATCTTCATGTTGATCATATCTTCTATACGACTCATGCTCGACTTTTGGTCTTCCATGTTCCGAGGCCATGTATGTACATGCTAGGCTCGTCAAGTCAACCTAAGTGTATTGCGTGTGTAAATCTGGCTTACACCCGTTGTATTCGAACGTTAGAATCTATCACACCCAATCATCATGTGGTGCTTCGAAACAATGAACCTTCGCAACGGTGCATAGTTAGGGGGAACACTTTTCTTGAAATTTTAGTGAGGGATCATCTTATTTAAGCTACCGTCGTTCTAAGCAAATAAGATGTAAAACATGATAAACATCACATGCAATCAAATAGTGACATGATATGGCCAATATCATTTTGCTCCTTTTGATCTCCATCTTCGGGGCTCCATGATCATCGTTGTCACCGGCATGACACCATGATCTCCATCATCATGATCTCCATCATCGTGTCTTCTTGAAGTTGTCTCGTCATCTATTACTTCTACTACTATGGCTAACGCTTTAGCAATCGAGTAAAGTAATTACATGGCGTTTATGTTGACACGCAGGTCATAAATAAATTAAGACAACTCCTATGGCTCCTGCCGGTTGTCATACTCATCGACATGCAAGTCGTGATTCCTATTACAAGAACATGATCAATCTCATACATCACATATATCATTCATCACATCCTTTTGGCCATATCACATCACAAGGCATATGCTGCAAAAACAAGTTAGACGTCCTCTAATTGTTGTTGCAAGTTTTTATGTGGCCGCTATAGGTTTCTAGCAAGAACATTTCTTACCTACACGAAAACCACAATGTGATATGCCAATTTCTATTTACCCTTCATAAGGACCCTTTTCATCGAATCCAATCCGACTAAAGTGGGAGAGACAGACACCCGCTAGCCACCTTATGCAACTAGTGCATGTCAGTCGGTGAAACCAGTCTCACGTAAGAGTACGTGTAAGGTCGGTCCGGGCCGCTTCATCCCACGATGCCGCCGAATCAAGATAAGACTAGTAACGGCAAGTAAATTGACAAAATCGACGCCCACAACTGCTTTGTGTTCTACTCGTGCATAGAAACTACGCATAGACCTAGCTCATGATGCCACTGTTGGGGATCGTAGCAGAAATTTAAAATTTTCTACGCATCACCAAGATCAATCTATGGAGTAATCTAGCAACGAGGGGAAGGAGAGTGCATCTACATACCCTTGTAAATTGCTAAGTGGAAGCGTTCAAGTGAACGGGGTTGATGGAGTCGTACTCATCGTGATCCAAATCACCGATGATCCTAGCGCCGAACGGACGGCACCTCCGCGTTCAACACACGTACGGAACGGAGACGTCTCCCATGCCTTGATCCAGCAAGGAGGAGGGAGAGGTTGAGGAAGAGGGCTCCAACAGCAGCACGACGGCGTGGTGGTGGTGGAGCTGCAGTACTCCGGCAGGGCTTCGCCAAGCTCTTGCGGAGGAGGAAAGGTGTTGGGGAGGGGAGGGGTTGCGCCTTCGATGTGATCTGCAGCCCTCCCCTTGCCCCTCTATTTATAGGGGAAGGAGGAAGGTGGCCGGCCCCCTCTAGATGAGATCTAGAGGGGGGGCCAAGGGGAGGGGGCTTGCCCCTCAAGCAAGGGGGGCGTCCCCTTTAGGGTTCCTCCCCCAACCCTAGGCGCATGGGCCCAAGGGGGGGATGTGGCCAGCCCATGTAGGGCTGGTTCCCTTTCCTCTACAGCCCATTAGGCCCTCCGAGAGAGGTGGCCCCTCCCGGTGGACCCCCGGAAACCCTCCGGTGGCCCCGGTACAATACCGATATGCCCCCGAACCTTTCCGGTGACCGTATGCCAACTTCCTACATATAAATCTTCACCTCCGGACCATTCCGGAACTCCTCGTGACGTCCGGGATCTCATCCGGGACTCCGAACAACATTCGGTAATCACATACAAGTCTTCCTAACACTACAAGGAAACCCGCTATAAAGCAACATATATTCTACAACGTTTTGACTGTATGTTGCAAAATTCACAATAGATACGAATAATAAGTATTGTAGAATATGCATTGTATATTCCAACTGGCCACAACTAGCCCAACGCACTAACCTAGCCTATTGTCTAGCCCGGCCCAAGTTAGCTTTCACGATTAATCTAGGTCATTACCTTTCCCCAGCCTCCCTATTCCTCTCGATCCTATAGGATCCCACGCCGGCCGCCGCCCCTCGACCTACCTGCATCCTGGAGTGCCGCCCCTCACCAGTCACCACTCACGTACGATCCTCCGTCCTGGAAGGCCGCCCCTCAGGCCCTCACCACTCCCCCTGCGATCCTCCATCCCTGCGCGCCGTCGCTAGTCAACACTCCCCTGCGACCTGCTTCATGTCGTGCCGTCCCTCTCGTCACCGCTCCCCTTTGACGACCAACTGCATCTACTACCTCCGCACGAGGGCCTGCGGCTACGGGCAGAGTTACGACTACAACCACCCTCGCGATCGCGCTACCGTGGTGAGCTGGACCGCTTCTCTTCTCCCAATTTAATTTTCCCCATCTTGCTCTGCTTCACTTCAGTCTCGTTGGGAATTGCTACTTACGACATGCCAGTCCCTGATTATGACCGACAGGTTGAATAGATGGTTGGTGCGGAGGGGAGCTTCTAGCTGAAGCATCTTGCTGTGATTAAACTGATTTTAGTTATGGCTTAGGAGCCTGTCACAAGCCCATGTAAGTGAAACTTGATTATGCAGTCATTGGTTGCTGTCGTTGATTACGTGATTGATTGACTGATTGTATAATAGGCTTGTTGTCTTAGTCTCGTGGTTGATGTTGATGATTCAAGGTTCCACTTTCTGCTTACGTGCCAAGATGTAGGCCTGATCAGTCACTCCGTCATACAGTCATATTTCTATTGGAAACATCCTTTTTAAACCTTATTATAGCTGAAGTAGGTAGCAGTGTTCACATGTTCCAGTGAGTTGTTGTAGAAGTGAGAACTTTACGCAGAGTTGTTGTAGAAGTGAGAACATCCGAGTGATGTATCACGTCCATCTACTCAGGCCTGACTACCTGACCGCCGTAACTTAGATGTTTGTTAGTTCGTTACGCAATGGGCTCTCTTTCTTTCTAATCATATCTGCTCAGAGGTCTAATTGGTCGCATCACCGTGCCTCCACCCATGGTGTAAGTGCTAATTCTATTAAATTGCATCCATAACTGTAGCCTAATTAACTTGAACGTGTGATGCTTCAGTGTATGAGCTAGTTCATACATGTATGCAGGTGCATGATTAGTTTAATATCAGCATGGTGGCTATTTCTTTATACACAACAGTTAATATAATTATATACATATATAGTCCCACTAGTCTGTGTGATGCATGTGCAAAAGCATAAGCTCACAATATAAAAAGTATGATCGTCCTTATGTTTGGTAGATTTTTATATACCTTTCTTAATATTTTCAGGTACATCTTAATTATAATTGTTTGTGCAATTTGTAAAAATGATGTCACTATGTATCAGAAAACATATGTTGTTCTATTGTATTTGCCGCACATAAATTATCACGGTTTCTTTTCAGTTTCAAAGAAAACAAATGTTTACTTGAGCTAATTAGCAGTGTGTACCAGTGCAAGTATGTGGCATGCAAGCAGAGGAGAGGATGACCTTGACAATTACCAATTCTACCTTATAATTTATCTAACAAGGTCAGTTTCTTCATAGCTTGTTTTTCTAAATGTGAAAATATATGTGCTGCCGTTGAGGAAGGACAAACACAAATAATTATCTGTGGTAGTGGTAATTTAATAGGTCATGTATAAGGTTAGCCAAAATAATTTTATGACTTCGTTAATTAAGTTCTTAGCCACACACGCACATACGCATGCACATTAGCCCATTATTGTGATAGAGTTTGCTCATGTCGATTTCATCTCTCTTCTTTCTCCAGCAACTTCGCATATTATCCCATTATAGTGCTGAAGTTTTCTACCACGTGATAACAAAATTCAACTCCGTGACGTGTCCTTTGGTATATATTTATAGTAGGAATTTACAGGGTGTTGATAGTGTATACTTTAGTCAAAAGAAGAGATGTACATGGTAAAACATAGTGGATGACTCAGAGAAATCCTATCGTGTAAAATATTCGACATATTTGATATGTATCTAGAGTCGAATATCCAGTTGTATATATACAGTAAGATATTTGCTGTAAGTGTCACTAATACAAGCTAAATATTGTAAAATATTGGGCTTTGACATACAACATGAACCCCTTAAATTAAGTCGTGACGATCTTATATAATTTTTACATGTATAAATTTCTCATCGAGTGTGTTTTCACTATCAAATTTTACTCACAATTTGTTTTGGATGTTTCTTTTGGTTGATTGTATCATGACTTTGCAGTGACCAAGCGTTCTAATAACTGTATGCTGCAGCACCTCCTTTCTCCAACCTCATCAGTTGGGGAGACATCTGGCGTCGAAGCATACATTATTTCTCTCATATTTTTTTTCTTAAAGAGAAATAGCGTATCATTACTGATGTCAGATCTGAGCTAACAATTTCAGATCACCAGAGTACTTATTCCCAGTTAATAATGTGAAACACAAAAATGTTAGCCCATGCAAACGTTGACAACTAGTATGCATAGTGGAGTAACCTTAGTAGCTTTTTTACAATGTTGAAAAAAAATTCTGCCCGCTATGTTGCAATCGCTGGGAGGAGGATCATTGCATCATCGAAAACAATATAATTGTGAATTTCTGTTGTATGATGATAGGAACTTATACCGTAAACAAGATATTAACAAGCTAAGCTTTTGCAATTCATTCATGGTTACAACTGCAGTAATATTTGTTATTTTTATGCAGTGTGCAATGGTTTTAGAATCGACCAAATAACCATTGCGATTTCCTAGAGAAAGTACACAGTACTCACCTGGTGTAGATGAATTTCTGGAGTTTGCATATAGAGATATACTAGCAGATACAATGGCTAACATCCTTCTGTCACTACTTGCATCTTGTCAATGCATTGTGTGTTAACAATTCATTTTTTTGTCTGTAGATTCAAAGGATAAATGGATGATTATATGGGTGTGTGGCAAGTATACTGCAAAGATGATGATGATGATGATGATGATGTCCTGTTCAGGATGATGATGATGGATGCTTCAGTTTTGGTTAAGTTTCAGGGATGATGTTCTTGTTGGATGATGTTCCTCGGTTAACTTTTAGATTAGTTGTACAGATATTGATGGATGCTTTTAGTTTAAGTTCCTCTGTCAAGAAAATATTAGGATTATGCATCACATTAGGATGATGTTCCTTGTGTAATATCCACTATTGTAATCCAACATTTTTATCTAATATATGAGTTCTTCCTCCCATGAGTATATTCTTTTGTTTTTTCTTCACAAGTAGTACATAATTATCACCATTACGTGTAGGGTTAATTTAATTACGGGCAATATATTATTATATATATATAATAATAATAATAATATTCACATTATATAAGTATCAACACTTGAAATGTTGCAAATTCTTCATTGCCAAGCAATGGTATCCTGCTTCGTGTACATTAAGCACCAACGTATAAAAGTGTTGCGTGGATCTGTTTTATGTGTTGTAGTCCTGCAACGGTCCCTTTTACCAACGTTAGTATAAGCGTTGGAATTTGCGCTAGCAACACTAGATAAGGCTACGCATCCTAAACCGTTGGTAAAGACACTAACAACGCATATATGCACTTTTGGATACGGAAAGAGGCATTGCTATAGTGGGGGTCCTATTGTAGTGTAATAACCCTAGCGTCATCGAACCTTAAGTGTGTAGACCCTACGGGTTCGGGAACCATGCAGACATGACCGAGATAACTCTCCGGCCAATAACCAACAGCGGGATCTGGATACCCATGTTGGCTCCCACATGTTCCACGATGATCTCATCGGATGAACCACGATGTCGAGGATTCAATCAATCCCGTATTCAATTCCCTTTGTCTAGCGGTACGATACTTGCCCGAGATTCGACCGTCGGTATCCCGATACCTTGTTCAATCTCGTTACTTGTCACACCCTAGCTAGTCATGCATTAGAGTGTTGCATCATGTTTACTCTTTCATCAGAAACTTGAAATGGGGATCTGTGAAACCCTCAGAACCATTTTGAAAATGACCCAAATAAAAATTTCTCCAAAAGGGTCCAAGAAAATGCTCATGTTGCTCTCTGAAAATATTGGACAGAGATGAAAATCAAACCAATATTTTTAGTGGCTCATGGACATTTATTTTGGGCATTTGGAATTAATGCATAAATATTTGCATTGGAAATATATTAATTATATATATTAATATATGCCCAAATATTATGCCAATTATAAAAGAGCTCTGGAATAATATAAATAGCTCCTGCAAAAATTGGCATAAGTTAAATAAATGATTTAATATATTATTTAAATCAAAACAAATGTCAGAAATTAAAAAACAGAAAAATATATAACAGGAGGAGCTTACCTGGGCTCCTCCACTGTGCGGCCCAGCCAGCTGGCTGGCCCAGCCAGCAGCCGGCCCAGCCCACCTCCCTCCTCTGTCGTCTTCGTCCCGACAGAGGGAGGGGAGTGTGGCCGGCGCGCGCGCGCGCCACCGCGCCACGCCACCTGCTCGCCTGCTTGCCTGCCCTCCCCTCCTCGCTCGATGCCCTGGACGACGCCACGCCTCTCCCCCTGCTCTCTCTCACTCTCCCCCGGCTCTCCTCTCCTCTCCCTCGCTCTCTCTCTCACACGGCCGAACACCACCGTCGCCGCCGTTCGCCACAGCAGCCGTCTCCGGCCACCCCTCGCTCCCCCGACTAGCTCAGAAGCTCCGCCACGACCCCCTCTTCCTCCCCACCGCTCCACAGCTCCCCGGAAGCCCTGCATCGCCGCCACGTCGCCGTTCCCCTCTTCGGGCTCCGACCATCGTCGCCGTCGAATTCGTCGTCTCCAGCGCGTCCCCGAGCCCGCTAACCATCCCTGCAGCTCCGCGGTGAGCCCCCGGATCGTTTCCCCCTTCTCCCCTGGTCTCTTTCGACCTCTAGGCCCTAGCCCCACCTTGGCCGAGAGCTCCACGCCGCCGGCGATGTCGCCGTCGTGGCCACGGTCGCCGTAGCGCCCAACCGAGCACACCATCGTGCTCCACACCTCACTAGGAGCACGTAGCACGCACCAACACCTCTCCTAACGCCCTGCAACGCCGATTCCGACCGCACCCGAACTCCGGCCGCCGCAGCCGAGCTCGCCGCCGTCAACTCCGGCCACCCCGAGCCCAACCACCACCACCAATAGTCGCGGCTCAACCTCAGCAACACGTAGATGCCTTCCGCCGTCCATTTGGTTGCCGGAATGGCAAAAAGCACTTTCGCCGCCGTCTCGGACCTCGCCGGCGTCATGTCGCCGGTGGGGTTTGACTTGTCCGACCTGGGGTTTGACCCCCCAGGGTCACTGACGCGTGGGCCCTGTCGGCCAGGTGGTTAGATTAGCGCTAACTACTGTTAGTCAACCCCCCCTGACACTGACAGTGGGCCCCAGCGCCACTAATCCCTAATTAGGATTAATTTAATCCTGTTTAACCCCCCCTGTCACTGACGTGTGGGCCCCACACGTCAGGTTTGACCTCAGCCAGCCGCAGTTGACCACTGACGTCATGCTGACGTCATGCTGGCGCAATAATTATATTTCTGGATTTAATTTAAATCAGGAAATTCCAGAATATTATTTAAACTTCAAAAATTCATAACTTTTATTCTGTAACTCCAAATTGGACAAATTATATATGAAAAATGATCAGAAAAATCCAATCTATCCATCTGTACTATTTTCATGCATGATCAAACAAGTTAAATTGATGTTTCAAGCAGAACAAGGAAAAGCACTTTAAAAGGCCATATTTGAATTTGAAATTTGAATCTTTGATTCAAATTTGTTCAAACCCTTCTGGTTTTAGTTGCATTAGCCCAACACACTCATATTGCCATGTTTCATGCATGCATCATATTGTTGCACATTGTTTGGTGATGCTTGTGTATCGATGTCCTTTGCGACAGGTTCTGCCTCCGAGGAGTACCGTGATTACCCTAACGAAGAACCGTATCCGTGCATCGAACCATCAGGCAAGCAACCAACCATTTGATCATATCGATACAATCCCATGTTCTCGCTCCTGCTCTCTTTTACTGCATTAAGACAACGCGTTTCAAACTGCTGTGTGCTACGGTAGTTGAACCCATTTCCTCTGCATGACCTGTCATTGCCACAGTAACTAGATGAAACCCACTAGCATGTGTAGGAGTTGATTGAGCCATATGTATGTGTTGTTCCTACCTTGCTATGCCTGCTATGCTTAGAGTCGTGTCAGGTCTGGTTCATCTGGGTGATGGGCTAGAGTGAAATGTTATGTCGGTAATGAGAGTGGTGTGGTGAACACGATTTGGTAAAGGTATCGATGAGAGGCCATGTAGGAGTACATGGTGGGTTGTTTCATTGAAGCCGACCTTAAGCACTGAGATCTGTATGTGTGATTTAAGAATCAGCTACTACCATGCATTGGGCCCGAAACCAATGGACCCTCTCGGCTTCTTATTCACCCTAGTTCTCCGTCCAGGAGTTGCAAGTAGTTTCTGGTGTTTGTAGCCTACTGGAGGCCGTGGACAGCGCTGACCGTAGGGGTGGGCTGTGATGCGGTAGGTACGTGGCCGGGTGTACCGAATACCCGTTAGGTATCTCGGGAACCCTGTTCACATCGTTCGGGGCCGTATGGGAAACCTCGGCCGGACTCCCTGCGGATGGAACCTGAATAGGCGATAAACCTGGACTGGAGGCTTAGGTGATTAGGTAGGTCGTGGCCGACACCCACGTTGGGCTTCCGCTTGAAGGTTGCCGAGTACATGTCGTGTAAACGACGGTAAGTGGTGAGAGCGTGTATGAAGAAGTACACCCCTGCAGGGTTAACATGATCTATTCGAATAGCCGCGTCCGCGGTAAAGGACTACTTGGTTGCCTATACAGTTCATAGACAAGTAAATGGAAACTGTTAAAAGCCTCAAGATAAGTGTGAGTGCCGAGGATGGCTCTTCCGTAGGAAGACGGAGGTGGATCCTCGGTAGTGTATTGAAGTGGTGAGTAGTGGACTCGTGTGCGCAAAACCATTTCAAGTTGGAGTATCGTAGGATAGCCTAGCCAAGAGTCAAAGCTGGCTTGCTGCAATAACTCCACCAACCCTTCTTGATACTATGCATGTATGTAGGATCTGATGTAAGTCTTGCTGAGTACCTTTGTACTCATGTTGCTATAATCTACATTTTTACAGAAGACGCTGCAACCCCTTCTGATGGGTTCTATGTAGACGTTGACATCAACGAGTAGGCTAAAGACCCAGGTGGTGACCCTGAGCTTGTGAAGGACCACGTAGTATAGCTAGGCTTTCCAAGCCTCTTTTATTTTACTAGTTGTCTGTACTCAGACAAGTTACTTCCGCTGCTGGTTTGTATGACTGTATGACTTGTATGTTGGGTCGTGAGACCCGTACCTTTGTGTATGATATGTATGGCTCCCTGAGCCTTAAATAAAGTACTTGTGTCGTAGAGTCATGTTGTGATGCTTCGTTGTATTTGCACATATCGAGCATATTGTGTGTATGATTGAAATGCTTGGTATGTGTGGGATCTGACTATCTAGTTGTTTATCTTTAGTAGCCTCTCTTACCGGGAAATGTCTCCTAGTGTTACCGCTGAGCCATGGTAGCTTGCTACTGCTCTGGAACACTTAGGCTGGCCGGCATGTGTCCTTCTTCGTTCCTGTGTCTGTCCCTTCGGGGAAATGTCACGCTTTGAGTACCGGAGTCCTGTTAGCCCGCTACAGCCCGGTTTACCGGAGTCCTGCTAGCCCAGTGCTACAGCCCGGACCCACTTGCTGATGACCGACACGTTCGAAGCTGGGTCATGGATGCCTGTCCCTGTAAGTCTGTGCCACTTTGGGTTTACGACTAGTCATGTCAGCCCGGGCTCTTTATCATATGGATGCTAGCGACACTATCATATACGTGAGCCAAAAGGCGCAAACGGTCCCGGGAAAAGGTAAGACGACACCCGTGGGGATACCGTGCGTGAGGCCGCAAAGTGATATGAGGTGTTACCAGCTAGATCGATGTGACATCGAGTCGGGGTCCTGACAGCGTTGGCATCAGAGCCGGACTGCCTGTAGGTTCTTCAAGCCAAACTGGTCGATGTTGAGTCTAGAAATTCTTTAGTTATATGTAGGGGAATTGTTTGTGGGTTGGAACGTAAGGCTCTTTTTACTCCTTATACCTTATGACTTTCTGATCTGAGTCAGTCCATTCTTCCACCGGGGGTTAAGGAATTAGGATCTGTTCTCTCTATCAGGATCACGAGTTACTAATCAGTAGTACCTTATAAGTTTGATGGATACAAGCCTAGTCCAGTTCTACTACCACATTATGTTGTTAGAATGGTTTCAGAACTTTGACATGATGATGTTGAGTGTGTACGAAATCCTTTGTCAAATGTCTCAAAATCCTTCTTGAGCATTTACAGCTGTTATGCTGCCGAAATTTTGCTAGAAATTCTAATGCCCTTGCATTATGATTGTGCTTTCAGATGGCCACTCGCGACCTCAATCAAGTGGTTCGCCTGACTCGATGCCTAGATGTACCCGGCCATACTGCCAAGTTGGTCAGGGTAATGACTGAGGCTGGATACCGCTGGTATCCTGAGTACACGGTCGAAGAGCAATTCCGAGACTTTAATCAAAGCCAGTATCTCTGCACTGTCAGGATATTTCCATCTTATCCTGGATCCACCGAGCCTCTTCACTGCTCCTATGGACTCGGGGTTACTATTGAGATGGCTGTGCAGGACGCCGCCTACTCTATGATGACCATTATGCGAGTCAGATCTGGTTTATTTCGGGACTCTGATTTCCGGTATATGCCAGGATCACTTCCGGGAGCACAAGGGTATCTCCAGGCTATCTATGCTGACTCCACTCAGGAGGATTCACGGACTCGCACCACTGCTGAGATGCTCGAGGATAAGGACCGTGAAAATCGGGCCTTAAGGTTAGAGCTCTTCAATACCCGTGCTGACCACTGGGCCACTTTGACTCGGTTCGCACCGGCGGTGCAAGCTGGATTCTCAGATATGCGCGATCTCTATCCTGTGAGATCTGCTCTGCCAGACGTGATGGTTTGGCGTGATGTAGGAGGCATCACCCCACCTCGCGGTCCCCGCAGGCCACCGTTTGTTGGTCCACGACCTCATCCTAGCCCCTATGGTCCACAAGCTCCGCGAGATCGTCTGTTTCCGGATGAACATGTTGAGCTTCCAGGCTATGGAGGTGACTTTTACGAGGACTACTACGGATCGGTCTGAGTTAGTGGTAGTATCCCTAGTTCGCACTAGCTGTGTCGTCTATCGTCCCGCGTGACTCGTGGGATATGACCTAGTTGTACTCCTTCCGGAGGTGTAGAAAAATAATGTATAGGAGCTTGGGATGCCTTCCGATGAGATGTAATCCTCTTTCACCGTAATAGTACTTTGTTTGGTCTTGTACTAAACCCTGTATGGTGTGTATGACGATGGAATAAAGAAGCAGTTTCTGTATCTACCATGTCATACGGATGATCATCTTGCATTCCGAGTTATTCCTTACATTATGTATCCTATGTCGGAATTTTACCATCCTGACTAAATCATTGTCTTGTTTACCTAGGATGGTCAACACGCGCGCTAACCCTGCTTCCCAAGAGCAGGCCGAAGGCAGTGAAGCCAGGGATGCAAATCTGCCTCATCCTCCTTCACTAGCCGAGGTTATGATGGAAGCTGAGAGAAACAAGCGGGAGACCAACCGTTTGTTGGAGCGTATTGAACAGAATACAGCACACCATCAGAGGGCTAACGTGGTGTCACTCAGTGATTTTATCAAATTGCATCCACCCACGTTCCACCACTCCGTCGAGCCTCTCGACGCTGATGACTGGCTTCGCAGTATCTCTCACAAACTGCGTTCCGCGCTGGTAGCGGAGGCTGACAAGGTCACCTTTGCTGCATATCATCTTGAAGGCCCCGCCAGTCTATGGTGGGAGAATTATGGAGCTATGCGCCCAGCGGGCCATGTCACTACTTGGGCTGAGTTCAGCGAGGCTTTCCGTGAACATCACATTCCGGAGGGTCTCATGGACCGTAAACGTGAAGAATTTTGCAGTTTCACCCAAGGCCGACTTTCTGTGGATGCCTATAGCAGGGAGTTTGGTAATCTCGCACGATATGCAACTGAGGAAGTGTCTACTGACGCCAAGAAGCAAGCAAGGTTCCGTAAGGGCCTTAGTCCTGAGCTTCGCCGCGACCTCCGTCTGCATGAGTGCACATCTTTTTCGAAACTTGTCAACAAAGCCATCAGTGCTGAAGCTGGTCAGACTGACTATGACGCAACACGCAAGCATGGCCGTGACATGGGTTCCTCATCCGGTGCTGGTCCTCAGAAGCACCGCGTGTGGGTACCCAACACCGCCCTGCCACCCAGGTTCACACCGAGGCCATCTTTCCAGGCGCCTCGCCCTGTTCAACAGTCTGCACCGGCCAAGCCCTATGGGGGTCCAACCAATAATGCTCCTCCACGTACCAGTTCCGTGACTTGTTTCAAATGTGGGGAATCTGGTCACTATATGCGTGAGTGCCCCCAGACCAACCCCAATCAATCTGCTAAAGCTGTTGGCCGTGGCAAGCCGACAGGGAAAGTATTCCACGCCAAACCGGTCACCGCTTCACGTGGCCATGTCAACTGTATCTCTGCCGAAGAAGCTCAAGAGGATCCCAACGTCGTTCTCGGTACGCTTCTTGTTAATTGCCACCCGGCATCTGTTCTTTTCGATACAGGAGCCTCTCATTCTTTTATATCTGAAAATTATGCTCGTTTGCATAACGTTGCATTCTGTGACTTGCCATCCACTATGGAAATCTCTACCCCTGGGTCTAGATGGCAGACCTCTAGGGTAAGTTATGGAAATGAAATCCAAGTCGACAGACTTGTTTTCCTTGCGTCTTTGATAGCCCTTAAATCTTCAGATATTAATATCATTCTGGGTATGGACTGGATGTCAGCTCATCATGCCCAAATTGATTGCTTCTCTAGGACTGTTCAACTCACCCATCCTTCGGGGAAGATAGTCAATGTCTTGACCCGAATAGCCAAGCGACAATTATATTCTCTTAACGCCAGCCCTTTGCCAGACCTTGAGGACGTTCCGGTAGTCCGTGACTTCCCGGATGTCTTTCCAGAGGAATTGCCAGGTGTTCCACCTGACAGGGATGTTGAGTTCGTAATAGACCTCATTCCAGGAACCGTTCCGATTGCTAGAAGACCCTATAAGATGGCACCCCTAGAACTAGCCGAGCTTAAGAAACAACTCGATGAGTCCTTGAAAAAGGGTTTCATCCGACCTAGTTCATCTCCGTGGGCTTGCCCCGTCCTATTCGTCAAGAAGAAGGATGGTACGGACCGGATGGTTGTAGATTACCGACCTGTCAACTTGGTCACAATCAAGAACAAATATCCGCTTCCCAGGATCAACGACCTGTATGATCAGCTCGCTGGATCCTCAGTCTTCTCCAAGATGGATTTGAGGTTGGGCTACCATCAAATCAAAATCAGAAACGGGGACATTCCTAAAACGGCCTTTGTTACTCGTTATGGCCAATACGAGTACACCGTCATGTCCTTCGGTTTAACCAACGCTCCAGCCACCTTTTCTCGGTTAATGAACTCAATCTTCATGGAGTATTTGGATAAATTCGTCGTAGTTTATCTCGATGATATACTCATCTACTCCAAGAACGAGGAAGAACATGCCGAACATCTAAGGCTAGTGTTGAAGAAACTTCGAGAGCATCGCCTTTATGCCAAATTCTCTAAATGTGAATTCTGGTTGTCAGAAGTGACCTATCTGGGTCATGTAATATCTGGTAAAGGTATTGCTGTTAACCCTGAGCGAGTTCAAGCCGTCCTTAATTGGACTCCACCTGAATCGGTCAAGCAAGTTCGGAGTTTTCTAGGCTTAGCGAGCTATTGTCGTCGCTTTGTCGAGAACTTCTCCAAAGTTGCTAAACCTCTAACCGAACTCCTCAAGAAAGATAAGAAGTTCGAATGGACTCCACAATGTGAGCACAGCTTTCAGGAACTGAAAAGACGCCTGACCTCTGCTCCCGTACTGGTACCGCCAGACTTCTCCAAGGACTTTGTTATCTACTGCGACGCCTCGCGACAAGGACTAGGTTGCATTCTTATGCAAGATCGACACGTAATTGCTTACGCTTCACGGCAATTGCACCCACATGAGGAGAATTATCCTACTCATGATCTAGAGCTTGCAGCCGTAGTCTATGCACTTAAGACCTGGCGACATTACCTCCTTGGTAATCGTTGCGAAATATTCACTGATCACCAAAGTCTGAAGTACATTTTCACCCAACCGGATTTGAATCTCAGGCAGAGACGTTGGGTTGAATTGATCACAGACTTCGACTTAGGAATAACCTACACCCCAGGGAAAGCCAACGTCATGGCTGATGCGCTAAGTCGTAAATCTTATTGTAACAACCTGATGTTACAACAAAGTCAACCGCTTCTCCATGAGGAATTTCGGAAGCTTAACCTTCACATTGTACCTCAAGGTTTTCTTCCACCTTGGTGGCAAAACCTACCCTTACGGATCAAATTATCAAAGCACAGAAGGTAGATCCGGGAATCTCCCGCATCAAGAGAAACATTCAGAAAGGAATTGCGAATTGCTTCTCCATTAATGATCAAGGGGTCGTATACTTCGGGAATCGACTAGTGGTTCCCAAAGTGCGAAACCTGAGGCGTTTGATCCTTAAGGAAGCTCATGAATCTCCTCTCACCATTCATCCCGGTAGTACTAAGATGTATCAGGACCTACGCCAGAGGTTCTGGTGGACTAGGATGAAGAGAGAAATTGCTCAGTATATTGCTAATTGCGACGTCTGTCGTCGTGTAAAAGCAGAGCATCAACGGCCTGCTGGCACCCTTCAACCCTTAGCTATTCCTGAATGGAAATGGGATAAAATTGGTATGGATTTCATTACCGGTTTTCCCAGGACCAAGAGAGGGAATAATGCTATTTTCGTCGTGGTCGATCGTCTTTCCAAAGTAGCCCATTTCTTACCTGTTCGTGAGAGTATAACCGCTAGTCAGCTGGCAGATTTGTACATCTCCCGAATAGTGTCTCTCCATGGTGTTCCTTTGGAAATTAACTCGGATCGAGGAAGTCTTTTCACCTCTCGATTTTGGGAAAGTTTCCAAAATGCTATGGGAACTCGTCTCTCTTTAGCACCGCTTTCCACCCTCAGTCAAGTGGTCAAGTGGAACGCGTCAATCAGATTCTAGAAGACATGCTTCGAGCCTCTGTTATCTCATTCGGAATGGACTGGGAGAAGTGCCTTCCATTTGCCGAATTCGCTTACAACAACAGCTATCAATCTAGCTTGGGTAAAGCCCCTTTTGAAGTTCTCTATGGACGACGGTGTCGAACACCCCTTAACTGGTCAGAGACCGGGGAAAGACAATTCTTTGGCCCGGACATGATTCAGGAAGCAGAAGAACAAGTTCGTATCGTTCGTGAAAAGTTGAAAACAGCCCAATCCCGTCAAAAGAGTCAATATGACCGAAAACATAAGGCTATGACTTTCGAGGTTGACGAGAAGGCTTATCTTCGGGTCACCCCTCTGAAGGGAACCCATCGTTTCGGTATCAAAGGCAAATTGGCTCCTCGTTACATTGGACCTTTTCGCATTCTTGCCAAACGAGGAGAAGTTGCCTACCAGTTGGAACTACCTCCGCACCTCTCCAGAGTTCACGATGTCTTCCACGTTTCTCAACTCAGGCGTTGCTTCTCGGATCCTATCCGTGAAGTGGACCACGAAACGCTTGATCTCCAAGATGATCTTACATATCGAGAGTACCCCATTCGTATCCTCGATCAAGCCGAACGTACCACGCGACGTCATAATATCAAGTTTCTCAAGGTTCAATGGTCGCACCATTCTGAGGATGAAGCAACTTGGGAAAGGGAGGATCGTCTTCGACTCGAGTATCCCGCCTTCTTCCCGGAGGAACCCAAATCTCGGGACGAGATTCTTTTGAGTGGGGGTGAGTTGTCACACCCTAGCTAGTCATGCATTAGAGTGTTGCATCATGTTTACTCTTTCATCAGAAACTTGAAATGGGGATCTGTGAAACCCTCAGAACCATTTTGAAAATGACCCAAATAAAAATTTCTCCAAAAGGGTCCAAGAAAATGCTCATGTTGCTCTCTGAAAATATTGGACAGAGATAAAAATCAAACCAATATTTTTAGTGGCTCATGGACATTTATTTTGGGCATTTGGAATTAATGCATAAATATTTGCATTGGAAATATATTAATTATATATATTAATATATGCCCAAATATTATGCCAATTATAAAAGAGCTCTGGAATAATATAAATAGCTCCTGCAAAAATTGGCATAAGTTAAATAAATGATTTAATATATTATTTAAATCAAAACAAATGTCAGAAATTAAAAAACAGAAAAATATATAACAGGAGGAGCTTACCTGGGCTCCTCCACTGTGCGGCCCAGCCAGCTGGCTGGCCCAGCCAGCAGCCGGCCCAGCCCACCTCCCTCCTCTGTCGTCTTCGTCCCGACAGAGGGAGGGGAGTGTGGCCGGCGCGCGCGCGCGCCACCGCGCCACGCCACCTGCTCGCCTGCTTGCCTGCCCTCCCCTCCTCGCTCGATGCCCTGGACGACGCCACGCCTCTCCCCCTGCTCTCTCTCACTCTCCCCCGGCTCTCCTCTCCTCTCCCTCGCTCTCTCTCTCACACGGCCGAACACCACCGTCGCCGCCGTTCGCCACAGCAGCCGTCTCCGGCCACCCCTCGCTCCCCCGACTAGCTCAGAAGCTCCGCCACGACCCCCTCTTCCTCCCCACCGCTCCACAGCTCCCCAGAAGCCCTGCATCGCCGCCACGTCGCCGTTCCCCTCTTCGGGCTCCGACCATCGTCGCCGTCGAATTCGTCGTCTCCAGCGCGTCCCCGAGCCCGCTAACCATCCCTGCAGCTCCGCGGTGAGCCCCCGGATCGTTTCCCCCTTCTCCCCTGGTCTCTTTCGACCTCTAGGCCCTAGCCCCACCTTGGCCGAGAGCTCCACGCCGCCGGCGATGTCGCCGTCGTGGCCACGGTCGCCGTAGCGCCCAACCGAGCACACCATCGTGCTCCACACCTCACTAGGAGCACGTAGCACGCACCAACACCTCTCCTAACGCCCTGCAACGCCGATTCCGACCGCACCCGAACTCCGGCCGCCGCAGCCGAGCTCGCCGCCGTCAACTCCGGCCACCCCGAGCCCAACCACCACCACCAATAGTCGCGGCTCAACCTCAGCAACACGTAGATGCCTTCCGCCGTCCATTTGGTTGCCGGAATGGCAAAAAGCACTTTCGCCGCCGTCTCGGACCTCGCCGGCGTCATGTCGCCGGTGGGGTTTGACTTGTCCGACCTGGGGTTTGACCCCCCAGGGTCACTGACGCGTGGGCCCTGTCGGCCAGGTGGTTAGATTAGCGCTAACTACTGTTAGTCAACCCCCCCTGACACTGACAGTGGGCCCCAGCGCCACTAATCCCTAATTAGGATTAATTTAATCCTGTTAACCCCCCCTGTCACTGACGTGTGGGCCCCACACGTCAGGTTTGACCTCAGCCAGCCGCAGTTGACCACTGACGTCATGCTGACGTCATGCTGGCGCAATAATTATATTTCTGGATTTAATTTAAATCAGGAAATTCCAGAATATTATTTAAACTTCAAAAATTCATAACTTTTATTCTGTAACTCCAAATTGGACAAATTATATATGAAAAATGATCAGAAAAATCCAATCTATCCATCTGTACTATTTTCATGCATGATCAAACAAGTTAAATTGATGTTTCAAGCAGAACAAGGAAAAGCACTTTAAAAGGCCATATTTGAATTTGAAATTTGAATCTTTGATTCAAATTTGTTCAAACCCTTCTGGTTTTAGTTGCATTAGCCCAACACACTCATATTGCCATGTTTCATGCATGCATCATATTGTTGCACATTGTTTGGTGATGCTTGTGTATCGATGTCCTTTGCGACAGGTTCTGCCCCCGAGGAGTACCGTGATTACCCTAACGAAGAACCGTATCAGTGCATCGAACCATCAGGCAAGCAACCAACCATTTGATCATATCGATACAATCCCATGTTCTCGCTCCTGCTCTCTTTTACTGCATTAAGACAACGCGTTTCAAACTGCTGTGTGCTACGGTAGTTGAACCCATTTCCTCTGCATGACCTGTCATTGCCACAGTAACTAGATGAAACCCACTAGCATGTGTAGGAGTTGATTGAGCCATATGTATGTGTTGTTCCTACCTTGCTATGCCTGCTATGCTTAGAGTCGTGTCAGGTCTGGTTCATCTGGGTGATGGGCTAGAGTGAAATGTTATGTCGGTAATGAGAGTGGTGTGGTGAACACGATTTGGTAAAGGTATCGATGAGAGGCCATGTAGGAGTACATGGTGGGTTGTTTCATTGAAGCCGACCTTAAGCACTGAGATCTGTATGTGTGATTTAAGAATCAGCTACTACCATGCATTGGGCCCGAAACCAATGGACCCTCTCGGCTTCTTATTCACCCTAGTTCTCCGTCCAGGAGTTGCAAGTAGTTTCTGGTGTTTGTAGCCTACTGGAGGCCGTGGACAGCGCTGACCGTAGGGGTGGGCTGTGATGCGGTAGGTACGTGGCCGGGTGTACCGAATACCCGTTAGGTATCTCGGGAACCCTGTTCACATCGTTCGGGGCCGTATGGGAAACCTCGGCCGGACTCCCTGCGGATGGAACCTGAATAGGCGATAAACCTGGACTGGAGGCTTAGGTGATTAGGTAGGTCGTGGCCGACACCCACGTTGGGCTTCCGCTTGAAGGTTGCCGAGTACATGTCGTGTAAACGACGGTAAGTGGTGAGAGCGTGTATGAAGAAGTACACCCCTGCAGGGTTAACATGATCTATTCGAATAGCCGCGTCCGCGGTAAAGGACTACTTGGTTGCCTATACAGTTCATAGACAAGTAAATGGAAACTGTTAAAAGCCTCAAGATAAGTGTGAGTGCCGAGGATGGCTCTTCCGTAGGAAGACGGAGGTGGATCCTCGGTAGTGTATTGAAGTGGTGAGTAGTGGACTCGTGTGCGCAAAACCATTTCAAGTTGGAGTATCGTAGGATAGCCTAGCCAAGAGTCAAAGCTGGCTTGCTGCAATAACTCCACCAACCCTTCTTGATACTATGCATGTATGTAGGATCTGATGTAAGTCTTGCTGAGTACCTTTGTACTCATGTTGCTATAATCTACATTTTTACAGAAGACGCTGCAACCCCTTCTGATGGGTTCTATGTAGACGTTGACATCAACGAGTAGGCTAAAGACCCAGGTGGTGACCCTGAGCTTGTGAAGGACCACGTAGTATAGCTAGGCTTTCCAAGCCTCTTTTATTTTACTAGTTGTCTGTACTCAGACAAGTTACTTCCGCTGCTGGTTTGTATGACTGTATGACTTGTATGTTGGGTCGTGAGACCCGTACCTTTGTGTATGATATGTATGGCTCCCTGAGCCTTAAATAAAGTACTTGTGTCGTAGAGTCATGTTGTGATGCTTCGTTGTATTTGCACATATCGAGCATATTGTGTGTATGATTGAAATGCTTGGTATGTGTGGGATCTGACTATCTAGTTGTTTATCTTTAGTAGCCTCTCTTACCGGGAAATGTCTCCTAGTGTTACCGCTGAGCCATGGTAGCTTGCTACTGCTCTGGAACACTTAGGCTGGCCGGCATGTGTCCTTCTTCGTTCCTGTGTCTGTCCCTTCGGGGAAATGTCACGCTTTGAGTACCGGAGTCCTGTTAGCCCGCTACAGCCTGGTTTACCGGAGTCCTGCTAGCCCAGTGCTACAGCCCGGACCCACTTGCTGGTGACCGACACGTTCGAAGCTGGGTCATGGATGCCTGTCCCTGTAAGTCTGTGCCACTTTGGGTTTACGACTAGTCATGTCAGCCCGGGCTCTTTATCATATGGATGCTAGCGACACTATCATATACGTGAGCCAAAAGGCGCAAACGGTCCCGGGAAAAGGTAAGACGACACCCGTGGGGATACCGTGCGTGAGGCCACAAAGTGATATGAGGTGTTACCAGCTAGATCGATGTGACATCGAGTCGGGGTCCTGACATTACTGGCAAGTCTCTTTACTCGTTCCGTAACACATCATCCCGTGATCAACTCCTTGGTCACATTGTGCACATTATGATGATGTCCTACCTAGTGGGCCCAGAGATACCTCTCCGTTTACACGGAGTGACAAATCCCAGTCTCGATTCATGCCAACCCAACAGACACTTTCGGAGATACCTGTAGTGAACCTTTATAGCCACCCAGTTACGTTGTGATGTTTGGTACACCCAAAGCACTCCTACGGTATCCAGGAGTTGCACAATCTCATGGTCTAAGGAAATGATACTTGACATTAGAAAAGCTTTAGCATACGAACTACACAATCTTTGTGCTAGGCTTAGGATTGGGTCTTGTCCATCACATCATTCTCCTAATGATGTGATCCCATTATCAACGACATCCAATGTCCATGGTCAGGAAACCGTAACCATCTATTGATCAACGAGCTAGTCAACTAGAGGCTTACTAGGGACATGGTGTTGTCTATGTATCCACACATGTATCTGAGTTTCCTATCAATAAAATTCTAGCATGGATAATAAACGATTATCATGAACAATGAAATATAATATAATAATAACTAATTTATTATTGCCTCTAGGGCATATTTCCAACAACAGTGGTATCTGAGCCTGGTTTTATGCGTAGATGTTATATGCACGAGTAGAACACAAGTGAGTTGTGGGCGATACAAGTCATACTGCTTACCAGCATGTCATACTTTGGTTCGGCTGTATTGTTGGATGAAGCGGCCCGGACCGACATTACGCGTACGCTTACGCGAGACTGGTTCTATCAACATGCTTTGCACATAGGTGGCTAGCAGGTGTCAGTTTGTCCAACTTTAGTTGAACCGAGTGTGGCTACGCCCAGTCCTTGAGAAGGTTAAAACAGCACTAACTTGACAAACTATCGTTGTGGTTTTGATGCGTAGGTAAGAACGGTTCTTGCTCAGCCCGTAGCAGCTACGTAAAACTTGCAACAACAAAGTAGAGGACGTCTAACTTGTTTTTGCAGGGCATGTTGTGATGTGATATGGTCAAGACATGATGCTATATTTATTGTATGAGACGATCATGTTTTGTAACGGAGTTATCGGCAACTGGCAGGAGCCATATCGTTGTCGCTTTATTGTATGCAATGCAATCGCCCCGTAATTGCTTTACTTTATCACTAAGCGGTAGCAATAGTCGTAGAAGCAATAGTTGGCGAGACGACAATGATGCTACGATGGAGATCAAGGTGTCGCGTCGGTGACGATGGTGATCATGACGGTGCTTCGGAGATGGAGATCACAAGCACAAGATGATGATGGCCATATCATATCACTTATATTGATTGCATGTGATGTTTATCCTTTATGCATCTTATTTTGCTTTGCTTGACGGTAGCATTATAAGATGATCTCTCACTAAATTACAAGATAAAAGTGTTCTCCCTGAGTATGCACCGTTGCCAAAGTTCGTCATGCTGAGACACCACGTGATGATCGGGTGTGATAAGCTCTACGTCCATCTACAACGGGTGCAAGCCAGTTTTGCACACGCAGAATACTCGGGTTAAACTTGACGAGCCTAGCATATGCAGATATGGCCTCGGAACACTAAGACCGAAAGGTCGAGCGTGAATCATATAGTAGATATGATCAACATAATGATGTTCACCATTGAAAACTACTCCATTTCACGTGATGATCGTTTATGGTTTAGTTGATATGGATCACGTGATCACTTAGATGATTAGAAGGATGTCTATCTAAGTGGGAGTTCTAAAGTAATATGATTAATTGAACTTTAATTTATCATGAACTTAGTCCTGATAGTATTTGCATATCTATGTTGTAGATCAATTGCTCGTGTATAGCTTCCCCGTTTTATTTATGATATGTTCCTAGAGAAAACTATATTGAAAGATGATAGTAGCAATGATGCGGATTCGATCCGTGATCTGAGGATTATCCTCATTGCTGCACAGAAGAATTATGTCCTTGATGCACCGCTAGGTGACAGACCTATTGCAGGAGCAGATGCAGATGTTATGAACATTTGGCAAAGCTCGGTATGATGACTACTTGATAGTTTAGTGCACCATGCTTTATGGCTTAGAACCGGGACTTCAAAAACGTTTTGAATTCCACAGAACATATAATATGTTCTAAGAGTTGAAATTGGTATTTCATACTCATGCCCGTGTCGAGAGGTATGAGCCTCTGACAAGGACTTTGCCTACAAGATGGAGGAGAATAGCTCAGCTAGTGAGCATGTGCTCAGAATGTCTGAGTACTACAAACACTTGACTCATCTGGGAGTTAATCTTCCTATTGATAGTGTCATTGACAGAGTTCTTCAATCACTGCCACCAAGCTACAAAAGCTTCATGATGAACTATAATATGCAAGGGATGAATAAGACAAATCCCGAGCTCTTCGCAATGCTAAAGGCTGCGGAGGTAGAAATCAAAAAGGAGCATCAAGTGTTTATGGTTAACAAAACTACCAGTTTCAAGAAAAATGGTAAAGGAAAGAAGAAGGGGAACTTCAAGAAGAACAGCAACCAAGTTGCTGCTCAAGAGAAGAAACCCAAGTCTGGACCTAAGCCTGAGACTGAGTGCTTCTACTGCAAACAGACTGGTCACTGGAAGCGAAACTGCCCCAAGTATTTGGCGGATAAGAAGGATGGCAAAGTGAACAAAGGTATATTTGATATACATGTTATTGATGTGTACTTTACTAGTGTTTATAGCAACACCTTAGTATTTGATACTAGTTCAGTTGCTAAAGATTAGTAACTCGAAACATGAGTTGCAGAACGAACAGAGACTAGTTAAGGGTGAAGTGACGATGTGTGTTGGAAGTGGTTCCAAGATTGATATGATCATCATCGCACACTCCCTATACTCTTGAGATTAGTGTTGAACCTAAATAAATGTTATTTGGTGTTTGCGTTAAGCATGAATATGATTTGATCATGTTTATTCAATACGGTTATTCATTTAAAGTCAGAGAATAATTGTTGTTCTGTTTACATGAATAAGACCTTCAATGGTCATACACCCAAGGTGAATCGTTTATTGATGCAAAGTTAATAATGATAGTGCAACTTATTTGTGGCACTGCCGTTTAGGTCATATTGGTGTAAAGCGCATGAAGAAAATCCATGTTGATGGGCTTTTGGAATCACTTAATTATGAATCAGTTGATGGTTGCGAACCATGCCTCATGGGCAAGATGACTAAGACTCCATTCTCCAGAACAATGGAGCGAGCAACTATCTTATTGGAAATAATACATACTGATGTATGCGGTCCGATGAGTGTTGAGGCTCGCGGCGGGTATCGTTATTTTCTAACCTTCACAGATGATTTGAGCAGATATGGGTATATCTACTTGATGAAACATGTCTGAAACATTTGAAAAGTTCAAAGAATTTCAGAGTGAAGTGCAAAATCATCGTAACAAGAAAATAAAGTTTCTGAGATATGATCGTGGAGGAGAATATTTGAGTTACGAGTTTGGTCTTCATTAATGCGGAATAGTTTCGCAACTCACGCCACCTAGAACACCACAGCGCAATGGTGTGTCCGAACGTCATAACCGTACTTTATTAGATATGGTGCGATCTATGATGTCTCTTACCGATTTATCACTATCATGTTGGGGTTATGCATTAGAGACAGCCACATTCACGTTAAATAGGGCACCATCTAAATCCGTTGAGACGACACCATATGAACTGTGGTTTGGCTAGAAACCTAAGATGTCGTTTCTTAAAGTTTGGGGCTGCGATGCTTATGTGAAAAAGTTTCAACCTGATAAGCTCGAACCCAAATCGGAGAAATGCGTCTTCATAGAATACCCAAAGGAAACTGTTGGGTACACCTTCTATCACAGATCCAAAGGCAAGATCTTTGTTGCTAAAAGTGGATCCTTTCTAGAGAAGGAGTTTCTCTCAAAAGAAGTGAGTAGGAGGAATGTAGAACTTGATGAGGTAATTGTACCTTCTCCCGAATTGGAAAGTAGTTCATCACAGAAATCAGTTCTAGTGATCCCTACACCAATTAGTGAGGAAGCTAATGATGATGATCATGAAACTTCAGATCAAGTTACTACCGAACCTCGTAGGACAACCAGAGTATGGTCCGCACCAGAGAGGTACGGTAATCCTTTCTGGAAGTCATGTTACTATGAGGAAGCGATGATGAGCCCAGATTCCGCGAAATAGCTTGAGGCCATGAAATCTGAGATGGGATCCATGTATGAGAACAAAGTATGGACTTTGATTGACTTGCCCGATGATCGGTGAGTCATTAAGAATAAATGGATCTTCAAGAGGAAGACAGACACTGATAGTAGTGTTACTATCTACAAAGCTCGAATTGCCGCAAAATGTTTTTGACAAGTTCAAGGTGTTGACTACGATGAGATTTTCTCAGTCGCATCAATGCTTAAAAGTCTGTCCGAATCATGTTAGCAGTTGCCGCATTTTATGAAATCTGGAAAATGGATGTCAAAACTGTATTCCTTAATGGATTTCTTAAAGAAGAGTTGTATATGATGCAACCAGAAGGTTTTGTCGATCCTAAAGGTGCTAACAAAGTGAGCAAGCTCCAGTGATCCATCTATGGACTGGTGCAAGCATCTCAGAGTTGGAATATATGCTTTAATAAAGTGATGAAAGCATATGGTTTTATACAGGCTTGCGGTGAAGCCTGTATTTACAGGAAAGTGAGTGGGAGCATTACAATATTTCTGATAAGTATATGTGAATGACATATTGTTGATCAGAAATAATGTAGAATTTTCTGGAAAGCATAAAGGAGTGTTTGAAAAGAGTTTTTCAAAGAAAGACCTCAATGAAGCTGCTTACACATTGAGCATCAAGATCTATAGAGATAGATCAAGACGCTTGATAAGTTTTTTCAATGAGTACATACCTTGACAAGATTTTGAAGTAGTTCAAAATGGAACAGTCAAAGAAGGAGTTCTTGCCTGTATTGCAAGGTGTGAAGTTGAGTAAAGACTCAAAACCCGACCATGGCAGAAAATAGAAAGAGAATGAAAAGGCATTCCCTATGCCTCGGTATAGGTTCTATAAAGTACGCTATATTGTTTACTAGTCCTATTGTATACCTTAGCATTTTTCTGGCAAGGGAGTACAATAGTGATCTAGGAGTAGATCACTGGACAGCGGTCAAAATTATCCTTAGAGGACTAAGGAAATATTTCTCGGTTATGGAGGTGATAAAAGAGTTCGTCGTAAAGAGTTACGTCGATGCAAGCTTTTTACATTGATCTAGATGACTCTAAGTCTCGATCTAGATACATATTGAAAGTAAGAGCAATTAGCTAGAGTAGCTCCATGCAAAGCATTGTAGACATAGAAATTTGCGAAATACATACGGATCTGAATGTTGCAGACCCATAGACTAAACTTCTCTCACAAGAAAAACATGATCCCTCTTTGGGTATTAATCACATAGCGATGTGAACTAGATTATTGACTCTAGTAAACCCTCTGGGTATTAGTCACATGGAGATGTGAACTAATCACATAAAGATGTGAACTAGATTATTGACTCTAGTGCAAGTGGGAGACTGAAGGAAATATGCCCTAGAGGCAATAATAAAGTTATTATTTATTTCCTTATATCATGACTGTTTATTATTCATGCTAGAATTGTATTAGCCGGAAACATAATATATGTGTGAATACATAGACAAACAGAATGTCACTAGTATGCCTCTACTTGACTAGCTTGTTGGTCAAAATGGTTATGTTTCCTAACCATAGACATGAGTTGTCATTTGATAAACGGGATCACATCATTAGGAGAATGATTTGATTGACTTGACCCATTCCATTAGCTTAGCACTTGATCGTTTTAGTTTACTGCTATTGCTTTTTTCATGACTTATAGATGTTCCTATGACTATGAGATTATACAACTCCCGATTACCGGAGGAACACTTTGTGTGCTTCCAAATGTCACAACGTAACTGGGTGATTATAAAGGCGCTCTACAGGTGTCTCCGATGGTACTTGTTGAGTTGGCATAGATCGAGATTAGGATTTGTCACTCCGATTGACGGAGAGGTATCTCTGGTTCCTCTCGGTAATGCACATCACTATAAGCCTTGAAAGCATTGTGACTAATGAGTTAGTTGCAGGATGATGCATTACAGAACGAGTAAAGAGACTTGCCGGTAACAAGATTGAACTAGGTATGAGGATACCGACGATCGAATCTCGGGCAAGTAACATACCGATGACAAAGGGAACAACGTATAGTGTTATGCGGTTTGACCGATAAAGATCTTCGTAGAATATGTAGGAACCAATATGAGCATCCAGGTTCCGCTATTGGTTATTGACCGGAAACATGTCTCAGTCATGTCTACATACTTCTCGAACCCATAGGGTCCGCACGCTTAAGTTCTATGACGATCAGTTTTATGAGTTTATATGTTTTGATGTACCGAAGGTAGTTCGGAGTCCCGGATATGATCACGAACATGACGAGGAGTCTCGAAATGGTCGAGACATAAAGATTGATATATTGGAAGCCTACATTTGGACAAGGGAAGAGTTCCGGGTAAAATCGGGATTTTACCGGAGTACCGGAGGGGTTACCGGAACCCCCCGGGGGCTAATGGGCCTTGTTGGGCCATAAGGGAAAGAGAGAGGGGCCGGCCTAGGGCAGGCAGCGCGCCCCCTCCCTCTGGTCCAAATTGGACTAGGAGATGGGGGCGGTGCCCCCCTTTCCTTCTCTTTCTTCCGCTTCCTTTCCCCCTCCTAGTAGGAGTAGGAAAGGGAGGAATCCTACTCCTACTGGGAGGAGGATTCCTCCTCCTGGCGCACCAACAAGGGCCAGCCGGACTCCCCTTGCTCCTTTATATACAGGGGCGGGGGCACCTCTAGACACACAAGTTGATCACAAAGAATTGTCACATCCCTAGCTTCTGGTAATGCTCTAGGCTAGCTCATGTGTGCATCATGTTTAAATTCTGAAAATTTGAACTGAGGGAATTTTGGAAGCCTCAAAAACTTAAATAAAAGAGGGGCAAAAACCCTAGAAATCTCATTCATTGCTCCAAAATGCTCTTCTTAAATGTTTGATAATTTTTGGTAAGGGTTCTGGTCCCAACCAAAATATTGAACATTTTTAAGGGATTATTTTTGGGACTTTGGATTTAAATCATTAGCTATTTGAATTTGAATTATATTCATATAAATAGAATATAATTTCAAATACCCCTGAAATATTTTATGAGCTTTTGGAAAAGTCCATATAGCAAAATAAAAATATTTAGAGGAGCTTTGGCATTGTTTGAATTATTATTTTTAATTCAAAACAGTGGCAAAAGAATTAAATAAAAGAAAAACAGAACAGAATTAAAAAAAGAGAGAGAGCAGAACCACCTGGACTTACCTGTGAAGCCCACCTGGTGGCCCAACAGGACCGGCCCAGCGCAGCCCAGCCCACCCTTCTCCTGTCGTCTTCCTCCCCTCGCACCGAAGCTGCTCGGTGGCGAGCGCTGGCGATGCCCAGGCCACCTCCTGCTTCCCCCGGTCTCCCTAGCGACGCCACGACGACGCCTCGTGTCCCCTCGCTCCTCTTCCTCCCTCGCTGCTCCCTCTCTCTTCCCCGAACACTCTCCCCCTCCTCTGTTCTCCTCGCCCGAGCGGAACCCGTCGCCACCGACGCCGTTCGCCGCGGCCACCGCCACCCCCTCTCCTCCCCGACGCGCTCCTGAGCTCTGCAGTGCCTCCCTCGACCTCCCCGTCGGCTCACGCGACCGGAGAAGCCCCGAAGCGCCGTCCCGACGCTTTTCCCCTCCTCGGCCACCGAGGACCGCCGCTGTCGATTCGCCGCCTCCGATGCCTCCCCGAGCTCCCCGAGGCCACCGTCGCAACCACCGTGAGCTACCGCTCCTTCTCCCCCTCTCCGTTCTCTCGTTTGCACGCCGCAGCTGCCACTTTGCCGACGACCGAAGCTCGCTGCCGCCGGCCATGTTGCCGTCGCGGCCATGGCTTGTTTCGGTCGCGTCCGAGCACGGCTTTGAGCTCGTGGGGCTCACAGGAAGCCCATACGCAGCTCAGCTTGTCCAAAACCCCACCAGGGCCTCGCGCCCGTTACCACCCGAACTCCGGCGCCGCCGCGAGCTCCGTTCCGACGAGCCCCGGCGTTCCCGCAGCCTCCCACCTACCCCATCATATGCGGGAGAGCCCGGGCTACGCCCCGGTGCCCTCAGCCGCCGCCTCCGTCGCCTTTAGCGCAAGTCCGGCGCGTTGCCGCCGCCATTTTGGTCGCCGCCGGCGTAAGTCCGGCGATGATGACGTGGGCATCATTAGCGGCTAACCCCCCCCCCCCACACTAACCAACCCCCTAGGCCACTGACTAATGGGCCCCACGCCCTAATTAACACAAATTACATTTTCTGCTTAGTTTAACTAACCCCGGTGGGCCCACGCGTCAGTGTTGACTACGCTGACGTGGCCGTTGACCTGGTCCCACCTGTCAGTGAGCTAAACAGCCCTGTGTCACTGACGTGTGGCCCCCACACGTCAGGTTTGACCTGGACGGCGCCCGTTGACCTGCTGAGGTCAGCATGAGGTCATGCTGACGCAATATTTCCTTTCTGGAATTAAAATAAATTAGGAAATGATTTGTTATTTTCAGAAAATGTCCTAAACTTCAATAAATCATAGAAAATTAACCGTAACTCCAAATTAAATAAATTATATATGAAAAATTATCAGAAAAATTCAAGGAATCCATCTGTACCATTTTCATGCATGTTGGAACAACTTATAGCTGCTGTTTAGCACAAATAAATAAAAGGGCATTTAAATATTCACATATGGAGTTTGAATTTGAATCTTGGATCCAAACCAACTTCATTTAATCTGGTTTTAGTTGCATTAGCCCAAAACACATTCATTTTGCCATGTCATGATCATGCATCATATTGTGCATTGCATTGATTGTGTTCCCTTCTGTGTTGCCGGTATTTGTCCCCTCTCGATAGACGTGATACCGATGATGTGATCGTTGACGCTGATGAAGACTCAATGTTATCTTCAGAAGTGCCAGGCAAGCAAAACCCCCTTGTTCATTCCAATACAATCCTACTCTCTCGCTCCTGCTCTCTTTTACTGCATTAGGACAACATCGATTCATCTGTTACTTGCTGCGGTAGCTGAACCCCTTTATCCTTTGCATGACCTGTCATTGCCACAGTAATTAGATGAAACCCACTAGCATGAGTAGGAGTTGTTTGAGCCTTGTTGTGCCTACTCATTCATGCTTGTTTGTCATGCTTGCTACTGCTTAGAGTTGAGTCAGGTCTGATTCATCGTGGATGAATCAGAGGTGTGTGAACATGTCCTACTGTGTGTGAGCTAAGTGTGTGAACACGATTTGGTAAAGGTAGCGGTGAGAGGCCATGTAGGAGTACATGGTGGGTTGTCTCATTGCAGCCGTCCTCAGGAACTGAGTTCTGTGTTTGTGATCCATGATTCAACTACTACCATACATTGGGCCCTGAAATATGACCCCGCTCGACTTCTTATTCACCCTAGTCCTCTGTCCAGGAGTTGCAAGTAGTTTCTGGTGTTTGTAGTATGCTGGAGGCCGTGGACAACGCTGACCGTAGGGGTGGGCTGTGATGCGGTAGGCACGTGGCCGGGTATACCGGGCGCCCGTTTGGTGTCATGGAACCCTGTTCACATCGTTTGGGGCTGTGAGCGAAACTCCGGCCAGATCTCCTCATGGATGGAACCCGAATAGGCGATAAACCTGGACTAGAGACTTGAGTGTTTAGGTAGGTCGTGGTCTACACCCACGTCGGCTTTCGCTTGAAGTCTGCCGAGCACATGTCGTGTGCAGACGCTAAGTGGTGGAAACATGTATGAAGAAGTACACCCCTGCAGGGTTAACATCATCTATTCGAATAGCCGTGTCCGCGGAAAAGGACTTCTGGGTTGCTTATATCAGTTCATAGACAAGTGAAAGTGGATACTCTAAAATACGCAAGATAAGCGTGAGTGCTATGGATGGCGTTCTCGTAGGGAGACGGGAGCGGATCCATAGTGGTGTATTGGTTGGTGAATATGTGGACTCGTGTGCGCCACCTCAAAAGAGTTACTTGCAATCATAGTTTAGGTTAGCCACTGAGTCAAAGCTGGCTTGCTGCAGTTAAACTCCACCATCCCCTTTGTTGATAATGATGCATATGTAGTTAGTTCTGATGTAAGTCTTGCTGGGTACATTTGTACTCACGTTTGCCTATTTTATGTTTTTTTTGCAGAGAGACTTCGGTCTCACTAGTAGTTCCACGGGGACTTCGACGTTTAGCTTGATACCTCAGCTACGATCTTGTGCATTTGGCAGGATCTGGTAGATAGTCAGGCTTCTTAGCCTTTTTCATTTATAGATGTCTGTACCCAGACATGATAGCTTCCGCTTGTGCTTTGATTTGTATGCTCTGAGTGTTGGGTCATGAGACCCATGTTTGTAATATCTCGCTCCTCGGAGCCTAATGAATAAATTACTTGAGTCGTAGAGTCATGTGGTGATGCCATGTTGTATTTGCACATATCGAGCATATTGTGTGTATGTTATTGAAATGCTTGGTATGTGTGGGATCTGACCATCTAGTTGTTTATCTTTAGTAGCCTCTCTTACCGAGAAATGTCTCCTAGTGTTTCCACTGAGCCATGGTAGCTTGCTACTGCTCCGGAACACTTAGGTTGGCCGGCATGTGTCCTTCTTCGTTCCTGTGTCTGTCCCTTCGGGGAAATGTCACGCGATGAATACCGGAGTCCTGTTAGCCCGCTACAGCCCGGTTCACCGGAGTCCTGCTAGCCCAGTGCTACAGCCTGGATTCACTCGCTGATGACCGACACGTTCGATGCTGGGTCATGGATGCCTGTCCCTGTAAGTCTGTGCCACTTTGGGTTTACGACTAGCCATGTCAGCCCGGGCTCCTTATCATATGGATGCTAGCGACACTGTCATATACGTGTGCCAAAAGGCGCAAACGGTCCCGGGCAAAGGTAAGGCGACACCCGTGGGAATACCGTGCGTGAGGCCGCAAAGTGATATGAGGTGTTACATGCTAGATCCATGTGGCATTGAGTCGGGGTCCTGACAGCGTTGGTATCAGAGCTTGACTGCCTGTAGGTTACCAAGCCAAACTGGTTGAAGTTGAGTCTAGAAATTCTTTAGTTATATGTAGGGGAATTGATTGTGGGATGGAACGTAAGGCTCTTTTTACTCCTTATACCTCATGGCCTTCTGATCTGAGTCATCATCTTCTCTTCTACGGGGATTAAGAACTAGGCTATCTCTTCTTTCTATTAGGATCACGTGTTACTAATCCGTAGACTTATAAGATTGTTGGATTTAAGCTTGAGTTCAGTTTCTACTATCTTCTGTATGTTAACTGTTGATCTCGAAACCTTGATATTGTGTTTCTGAGTGGTTATGCCACCATTTTTGTGAATGTCTCAAATCTTTTCTGAGCATTTACAGCCGTTATGCTGTCCGAGTCATCCCAGGTTTCTAAGTAGTCTGATGCATTTGCAAATCCTTTCTTCCCGTTTCAATGTTCCCATGGGCCAGATTAACCACACTAATCAGTGAGTTGAGGTACTCTGTTACCTTGACATATATGTTGGAGATATTATTATGACCCTAGGTGTCTTAGGGGATCATCTAGTAATTTAGCCATGATTTGTGTTCCCGGTGTGATGATTCTGGCCATCATTCTCGAAAGCATCCCGTGATGCTACTTAGAAGTAGGTATTCTATTTCTGGGTTTTGAACCCGAGATTCACTCTACCTACTTCATGTTGATAGTAATTGCTAGTGCCTTTAGGATATTAGTAACCTTTACGATAGTCCTTGAAGTCCGTGGTATCTTCTTCTTCCAAATACCATGAACTACTTATGTCAGAAGTTCCTCGTTGAACTGAACGATCACAGCCAGAGTGCTCTTGATGAGTTCTCCATTATATGTTATGGCTCTGCCAGTTCTACTTTTCTGCATGGGTTATCCGGAAGAATTATGTTGAACTTGGATCGACATACTAATCTATGCATCCACAACTCAGAAAGTTATATGTTCCTTTGAGTTGTCCCTCTTTAGTTGTCTACTGACCCTCGTCTATCAATTGATAGTCAAGAGTATGTGTGTGTTAGTTTATCGATGCCTATTACTCTTGTGGTCCGTCAAGCCATTCTATCGCGGAATGACTAGGAGAAACAAACTCCAGTACCTCTTCCATATCTAGGATTGGGTCAAAGCAATTGTGCTCCGCAGATCAAAATGCCAGCCCAGCTTTTGATTCTGTTCTACCCTGAAGTATTACCGTCTTTATGTCAGGATTTTCATGAGAATTGCACCGGCTCTTGTGAATTCTTGATGTAGTGATACTTCTCTCCATTATTATTCATCCCTCGGTTCCGTGTTGTCGCAACCGGAATGCCGACAAGTGAATCGTGATGTGTGAATTCAATACTCCTAGCAACCTTGTTGCTTGGTAGTTAATGGGCAATAATTTCATTCTTAGCGTGCTGGTTTTGAATCATCATTCTAAGGTTGATCATGCTACCTAGTCCTTGTTCTCGGTGCACTCCTCGATCGATGAGTTAGGATTATTCAAATCTTCGCTCTATTGATCATATCGTCTTGCCTCAAAAAGCAAGATTGTTCTCGAGCTTAGCAACATATCGGTGGTTCGTGATTTTCCGAAGATCTTCTTGGAAGTATTATCAGGTTGTCACCTGACCGCTGTGTTGAGCTCGTGATCAAGTTGGTTTCTTGTGAACCATCCTTCTCCAAGAATCTGTGTTGGATATCCCTGAGCTAGTTGGTTAAGCTAGACAACAACTTGGAGAGTTGGAAGATAAAAGCTTGTCTGACTTAGTTCGTTCCAAAGGGATATTCTTGTGTAGTATGTGTTGACGAAAGATGATATCTTCATCGATTGGTCCCTGTGATCAGTTGCTGGACCTATCATTTTTATCTAACTTTTGATTGGAGTATGGGCTATCATCCAATCAGACCAGAACCAACGATATTCGTAATGTTGTCTTACTCGTGGATGATCCCTCGAGCATACACCATTACATCTTTGGTCTGACCAATGCTATCACCGTGTTCACTTAACTATGGAATTCCTTTTAAAAGGAAACCTAGATGAATTGTTGTTGAGCCCATTGACAACATCCTTATCTCCTCCATGATTTTGTTGAACATTAAGCTAGTGTTGGAAACTTTTGAAAGCATTTTCTTCATGCTAGCTCATGAAGTATTTGTTTGATGAAAGGAGTGACTTCCTCTTATACACGTGCATTTGGTGAAAGTTGCCGCCGTGGATTTGAAAAAGTTAGTTTTGCTTCCTCTGGAATCATCCCAAGTCAGTCATGCATACGTGCGAAGTATTCTGTGGTCTGGAGATTTGCAACCTCCATTCTATATGTATATCCTAGCACACCAAGCCACTGATTGACTCGTTCAAGGAAAAGAAGTCTATGCTTGGGATCTAATCCATGGACTTGCGTAAAGACTTCGATATCCTCGATGATGGCTCCCAACCAGAACTCGGTAGTGTTTTATTGTAAGACTACCACGTGGTCATGTTTGTCTGGGACAACGTGTTCACATGTTTGTAGCAGAACCAGCTCATGTTTTGAAGCTTGCTATCGTAGTTCATTCCCCGAGAATCCCGCAACGTCATCTCGTCGATTTGTGTTGCAAACTTCCGTTTTTCTTCCTAGACTCGATGAGTCTGGAATATCCTGACACCAACCAGATCTGAATCTCAGGCAGATATGATGGTTGGCATATTTCCCAAGAATTATAATATTGGTCGCGCGATAACCGGTAAAGTGGATGTCGTGGCCAACACACCCAGCCGGAAGACCTGTTATTATAATATCTTGATTGATGAAGTTGGCCACCTCCCCATAAGGATTTCGTAGGAATTACCTCCGTAACTGTTCCTTATGGATTCTATTGCTCCCGAAGTTCGACCTTTTACTTGATGTTCTAGATATCAAACCATATCTATGAATGGGTTACACTAGCACATCAAAGAGAACATTAGAAGCGGAGTGCTAAATGTCTCTCGGTCGATCATCCAGATTTTATTTCCTTGGCCCCGCCAAAGGTGAAATCTGAGAAGGTGTTATCTTCCTTTGCATCTGCATCCTCCATCACCATTCATCATGGTAGTAAGTTGTGTTACCGGACCCTTGACACGGATGTTGGTAAAACCTTGATGATTATGGAATTGCTCAAGTTCTTGAGAGCACGCGCAAGTGCTAGGTTTGATCGTCGGCATTAACTGTATAGCGCTCTCAGTTTCCTCGGTTATGCTATAACCATTCCAATAGTGGAATAACTCTCTATTGTTGAGCCTCTCCCCAGTTACTAGAATCATTCCCAGCATTTGCATTTTGTTCCCAGCTTGCACCGCCAATGTGTCATTCTACCATGGGTCTCCTCCATTTCCGGTGATAAGCAAATTCATCCATTACGTTGTCTTCAACAAGGTAATCCACATCATCCAAGTCCGAGTATGCCATTCAACCGACCCCCGCCAATCGATTGCTGTGATTTGCCTTAGGCTGATATAGAGAGTCTAAATGATCTCTATATCAAAGGTAATTCTTTTTGCCACTTAAGGGGATATTTCTACGAGTCACCGTCCCTAAGGTGCCTCGTTGTGGTATCATGGCAACTCAACTCCTCGCTACATTGATAATCGTTTACCACCTTTTTAGGTGTGGAATCGTTGTCTACCTAGTGAACCTTCGTCATCTGTTCCACTCCATTCCTCTAAAGGTGTGCTTCGTCTCTCAGCTTGAGAGATATTTCCATATCTCAAACCATGAGTTGATCCTAAGTTGTTCGATCTTCGAGGAGACCGATCCTTCTAGAGTTTTCCTTTCCTCTTCTTGTCATGATTAGCTGAAGTTCTTAGAGCAAGACGACAAGACAAAGATGGTGTTCAAATCAACGCTCTTATGAAGTGCACCCTGGATTGTGAAGATTATACTAGTTGCGTTTCCCCTTCACCTTACCCTATGCTTGAATCTCGAGACGAGATTCTTGTTTAGTGGGCGTGAGTTGTCACATCCCTAGCTTCTGGTAATGCTCTAGGCTAGCTCATGTGTGCATCATGTTTAAATTCTGAAAATTTGAACTGAGGGAATTTTGGAAGCCTCAAAAACTTAAATAAAAGAGGGGCAAAAACCCTAGAAATCTCATTCATTGCTCCAAAATGCTCTTCTTAAATGTTTGATAATTTTTGGTAAGGGTTCTGGTCCCAACCAAAATATTGAACATTTTTAAGGGATTATTTTTGGGACTTTGGATTTAAATCATTAGCTATTTGAATTTGAATTATATTCATATAAATAGAATATAATTTCAAATACCCCTGAAATATTTTATGAGCTTTTGGAAAAGTCCATATAGCAAAATAAAAATATTCAGAGGAGCTTTGGCATTGTTTGAATTATTATTTTTAATTCAAAACAGTGGCAAAAGAATTAAATAAAAGAAAAACAGAACAGAATTAAAAAAAAGAGAGAGCAGAACCACCTGGACTTACCTGTGAAGCCCACCTGGTGGCCCAACAGGACCGGCCCAGCGCAGCCCAGCCCACCCTTCTCCTGTCGTCTTCCTCCCCTCGCACCGAAGCTGCTCGGTGGCGAGCGCTGGCGATGCCCCGGCCACCTCCTGCTTCCCCCGGTCTCCCTAGCGACGCCACGACGACGCCTCGTGTCCCCTCGCTCCTCTTCCTCCCTCGCTGCTCCCTCTCTCTTCCCCGAACACTCTCCCCCTCCTCTGTTCTCCTCGCCCGAGCGGAACCCGTCGCCACCGACGCCGTTCGCCGCGGCCACCGCCACCCCCTCTCCTCCCCGACGCGCTCCTGAGCTCCGCAGTGCCTCCCTCGACCTCCCCGTCGACTCACGCGACCGGAGAAGCCCCGAAGCGCCGTCCCAACGCTTTTCCCCTCCTCGGCCACCGAGGACCGCCGCTGTCGATTCGCCGCCTCCGACGCCTCCCCGAGCTCCCCGAGGCCACCGTCGCAACCACCGTGAGCTACCGCTCCTTCTCCCCCTCTCCGTTCTCTCGTTTGCACGCCGCAGCTGCCACTTTGCCGACGACCGGAGCTCGCTGCCGCCGGCCATGTTGCCGTCGCGGCCATGGCTTGTTTCGGTCGCGTCCGAGCACGGCTTTGAGCTCGTGGGGCTCACAGGAAGCCCATGCGCAGCTCAGCTTGTCCAAAACCCCACCAGGGCCTCGCGCCCGTTACCAACCGAACTCCGGCGCCGCCGCGAGCTCCGTTCCGACGAGCCCGACGTTCCCGCAGCCTCCCACCTACCCCATCAGATGCGGGAGAGCCCGGGCTACGCCCCGGTGCCCTCAGCCGCCGCCTCCGTCGCCTTTAGCGCAAGTCCGGTGCGTTGCCGCCGCCATTTTGGTCGCCGCCGGCGTAAGTCCGGCGATGATGACGTGGGCATCATTAGCGGCTAACCCCCCCCACACTAACCAACCCCCTAGGCCACTGACTAATGGGCCCCACGCCCTAATTAACACAAATTACATTTTCTGCTTAGTTTAACTAACCCCGGTGGGCCCACGCGTCAGTGTTGACTACGCTGACGTGGCCGTTGACCTGGTCCCACCTGTCAGTGAGCTAAACAGCCCTGTGTCACTGACGTGTGGCCCCCACACGTCAGGTTTGACCTGGACGGCGCCCGTTGACCTGCTGAGGTCAGCATGAGGTCATGCTGACGCAATATTTCCTTTCTGGAATTAAAATAAATTAGGAAATGATTTATTATTTTCAGAAAATGTCCTAAACTTCAATAAATCATAGAAAATTAACCGTAACTCCAAATTAAATAAATTATATATGAAAAATTATCAGAAAAATTCAAGGAATCCATCTGTACCATTTTCATGCATGTTAGAACAACTTATAGCTGCTGTTTAGCACAAATCAATAAAAGGGCATTTAAATATTCACATATGGAGTTTGAATTTGAATCTTGGATCCAAACCAACTTCATTTAATCTGGTTTTAGTTGCATTAGCCCAAAACACATTCATTTTGCCATGTCATGATCATGCATCATATTGTGCATTGCATTGATTGTGTTCCCTTCTGTGTTGCCGGTATTTGTCCCCTCTCGATAGACGTGATACCGATGATGTGATCGTTGACACTGATGAAGACTCAATGTTATCTTCAGAAGTGCCAGGCAAGCAAAACCCCCTTGTTCATTCTGATACAATCCTACTCTCTCGCTCCTGCTCTCTTTTACTGCATTAGGACAACATCGATTCATCTGTTACTTGCTGCGGTAGCTGAACCCCTTTATCCTTTGCATGACCTGTCATTGCCACAATAATTAGATGAAACCCACTAGCATGAGTAGGAGTTGTTTGAGCCTTGTTGTGCCTACTCATTCATGCTTGTTTGTCATGCCTGCTACTGCTTAGAGTTGAGTCAGGTCTGATTCATCGGGGATGAATAAGAGGTGTGTGAACATGTCCTACTGTGTGTGAGCTAAGTGTGTGAACACGATTTGGTAAAGGTAGCGGTGAGAGGCCATGTAGGAGTACATGGTGGGTTGTCTCATTGCAGCCGTCCTCAGGAACTGAGTTCTGTGTTTGTGATCCATGATTCAGCTACTACCATACATTGGGCCCTGAAATATGACCCCGCTCGACTTCTTATTCACCCTAGTCCTCTGTCCAGGAGTTGCAAGTAGTTTCTGGTGTTTGTAGTATGCTGGAGGCCGTGGACAGCGCTGACCGTAGGGGTGGGTTGTGATGCGGTAGGCACGTGGCCGGGTATACCGGGCGCCCGTTTGGTGTCACGGAACCCTGTTCACATCGTTTGGGGCTGTGAGCGAAACTCCGGCCGGATCTCCTCATGGATGGAACCCGAATAGGCGATAAACCTGGACTAGAGACTTGAGTGTTTAGGTAGGTCGTGGTCTACACCCACGTCGGCTTTCGCTTGAAGTCTGCCGAGCACATGTCGTGTGCAGACGCTAAGTGGTGGAAATATGTATGAAGAAGTACACCCCTGCAGGGTTAACATCATCTATTCGAATAGCCGTGTCCGCGGAAAAGGACTTCTGGGTTGCTTATATCAGTTCATAGACAAGTGAAAGTGGATACTCTAAAATACGCAAGATAAGCGTGAGTGCTATGGATGGCGTTCTCGTAGGGAGATGGGAGCGGATCCATAGTGGTGTATTGGTTGGTGAATATGTGGACTCGTGTGCGCCACCTCAAAAGAGTTACTTGCAATCATAGTTTAGGTTAGCCACTGAGTCAAAGCTGGCTTGCTGCAGTTAAACTCCACCATCCCCTTTGTTGATAATGATGCATATGTAGTTAGTTCTGATGTAAGTCTTGCTGGGTACATTTGTACTCACGTTTGCCTATTTTATGTTTTTTTTGCAGAGAGACTTCGGTCTCACTAGTAGTTCCACGGGGACTTCGACGTTTAGCTTGATACCTCAGCTACGATCTTGTGCCCTCGGCAGGATCTGGTAGATAGTCAGGCTTCTTAGCCTTTTTCATTTATAGATGTCTGTACCCAGACATGATAGCTTCCGCTTGTGCTTTGATTTGTATGCTCTGAGTGTTGGGTCATGAGACCCATGTTTGTAATATCTCTCTCCTCGGAGCCTAATGAATGAATTACTTGAGTCGTAGAGTCATGTGGTGATGCCATGTTGTATTTGCACATATCGAGCATATTGTGTGTATGTTATTGAAATGCTTGGTATGTGTGGGATCTGACCATCTAGTTGTTTATCTTTAGTAGCCTCTCTTACCGGGAAATGTCTCCTAGTGTTTCCACTGAGCCATGGTAGCTTGCTACTGCTCCGGAACACTTAGGCTGGCCGGCATGTGTCCTTCTTTGTTCCTGTGTCTGTCCCTTCTGGGAAATGTCACGCGATGAATACCGGAGTCCTGTTAGCCCGCTACAGCCCGGTTCACCGGAGTCCTGCTAGCCCAGTGCTACAGCCTGGATTCACTCGCTGATGACCGACATGTTCGATGCTGGGTCATGGATGCCTGTCCCTGTAAGTCTGTGCCACTTTGGGTTTACGACTAGCCATGTCAGCCCGGGCTCCTTATCATATGGATGCTAGCGACACTGTCATATACGTGTGCCAAAAGGCGCAAACGGTCCCGGGCAAAGGTAAGGCGACACCCGTGGGAATACCGTGCGTGAGGCCGCAAAGTGATATGAGGTGTTACATGCTAGATCGATGTGGCATTGAGTCGGGGTCCTGACACTCTCCCAGCCATGTGCGGTGCCCCCCTCCACCATAATCCACCTTGGTCATACTCTAGCTGTGTTTAGGCGAAGCCTTGCTGCGGTAGCTTCATCAACATCGTCACCACGCCGTCGTGCTGACGAAACTCTTCCCCGAGCTCTATTGGATCATGAGTTCGGGGACATCACCGAGCTGAACGTGGAGATGCCGTATGTTTGGTACTGAGGATGGGTCGATCGTGAAGACGTACGACTACATCAACCGCGTTGTCATAATGTTTCTGCTTAACGGTCTATGAGGGTACATGGACAACACTCTCCCCTCTTGTTGCTATGCATCACCATGATCCTGCGTGTGCGTAGGAATTATTTGAAATTACTACGTTTCCTAACACCCTCGAGCAGGAACGCTTTAGGCGCGGGCTAATAGCCACTACAAGGAGCGTGAAAAAGAAGCGGCAGTAGCTCCAAGCTGACCAATATCTTCTCAACGATAGGTGGACTAACGTCCTAGCAGCCGAGGAATACGGCCTCGAGCGCCAAACCAAGAGTTACCCGGAGTGCAAGCTGCTACCTCAATTCGACGACGAGGCGCTGGAGCCCATACCATCAGCACGTAATGCATGCGGCCGACCGGCCACCACGTGGCCATGATAAAACGGCAACTCAAGACGAACACCAGCCCGCGCTACCTCACCGAAAAAGTAGAGACACAACACCTCGGGGATATACATACGATCTATGGCAGGATTTGGAAAATAGAGCAGGACAGACAAGATCCATCTACGGATCGCGGGGGCACGCCTCGATGCGCGAGGACGGCCATCTAGCCGGGCGCGACAAGCATAACCACCCCCGAGCTGAAAACCGCAGATGGACTACATCCGAGCTGCGCCATGACTTGGCCCGATATAGAGGTGCCGCACACCCCCTCTGCTTCACTGACGAAGTAATGCAGCACAAATTCCCAGAAAGGTTTAAACCCATGAATATCGAATCATATGATGGAACAACAGATCCCGCAGTATGGATTGAGGACCTTATTCTCCATATTCATATGGCTCGCGGCGACGATCTTCACGCCATCAAATACCTCCCGCTAAAGCTCAAAGGACCAGCTTGGCACTGGTAAAAAAGCCTGCCAGAAAACTCCATTGGCAGCTGGGACTACTTAGAAGACGCCTTTCATGACAACTTCTAGGGTACATACGTTCGACCCCCAGATGCCGATGACCTAAGTCACATAGTTCAACAGCTCGAGTCAGCCAAGAAATTCTGGACTAGGTTCCTAACTAAAAAGAACCGGATCATCGACTGCCTGGATGCCGAAGCCCTAGCGGCCTTCAAGCATAGCATTCGCGACGAATGGCTCGCCCGACACCTTGGCCAAGAAAAGCCGAAGTCCATGGCAGCCCTCACGGCACTTATGACCCGCTTTTGTGTGGGCGAAGATAGTTGGCTAGCACGTAGCAGCAACACTACAAGCGAACCTGGCCCTCCGAAGCCAGAAATAGCAACGGCAAGCCCCGATGCAACATGTCGGATTTCGGGTTCCGGCAGACCCTTGAGGTTCGAACACTGGGGTGCGCACGGAGATTTCGCCTCCTGCCTACGTGCACTCCTCCGCCTTGAAGGGATCTAAACTAAGGAAAGAACAACACAAGAGACGCAGGGTATATACTGGTTCGGGCCACCGTTGTGGTGTAATACCCTACTCCAGTGCGTGGTGTGGTGGATTACCTCTTGGGCTGATGATGATGAACAATACAAGGAAGAACATCCTCGCGAGGGTCTGTTCTTGGCTGGGGCGATGAACTGCTAGGAGGAGTTCAGTCGCCTTTCTCTCTCTCTCTTTCTGATCGAAACCCCTCTCTTTCCTTCCAACCTCCCAGCCCCGTTTGCTCTGTGGGTGGCTGGTCCTATTTATAGAGGCCCTGGTCCTCTTCCCAAATATCGAGTGGGAAGGGAGCCAACAATGGCGGGCTAATTTAAAGGGGGACAGCTAGTATCAACTATCCTGACAAAAGTAGTCTTCGCCTGCGCAAAGCTCTGGTGATGACGCCGTCTTGGGCTCCACGGTGACCTCCGTCTCGTAGTCCTCCTGGTCTTGGTCTTGTTGCACCGAAATGGCAACCTTTGCCTGATGCCTCGGTACTCCGCGGCTGCGCTTGCCCCCTTTGCACCAAAGAGGAAGGGAGGACACTGCGCGGGCTGGCACTCGCCTGGCTCCCCCGGTCGTCATGGCTTGCGTCACGGGCACCTCGTGAGGTACCCCGCCTTGATCTCTCCGCCTCCTCGTGAGCCAGCCTGACGAGGCCGCGCCTGAGGAAGCTCCGCGTCATCCGCCCTGCGAGGCTTGGCCCCTCGCGAGGGTCTTGGGTTTGTGTTGGTGAAGATGGGCCGCGCTGGGCCCCCCTTTGAGCCATGCCGCAGGCCGCAGGCAGGCAAGTCTGGGACCCCCGTTCCCAGAACGCCGACAGTAGCCCCCGGGCCCAAGGCGTGCCCGGACTTGGCCGTGCAGGGAGGCGCAAGGGCAAGAGCGAGGCGCCACGGGCCCTAACAGCCTGTGGCCTTGGGCGCTGCTGGCGGTTGATTGGATGTGGGCGCCTCCACTTCCCCATGGCGCCTCGGCAACTGCACGGATTGGACAAGTCCCTGCATGCAAAGTGGGTCATGATTACCTGTAATCATGGAGGTCGGTGGTTGGCCTTCGCCGGCCATAAGTACGGGACAGCGCACGCCCTTCCAGTCCATCCCTCCTTGCTTCTCCTTCTTCCCGATCCTTGCTCCGTCTTGCTGCGATGGCTCCGATCCGCCGGTTCTCGATGGCAGAGAAGGGAAAGGCTCCCCGAGGGGAACCAGACCCACTCCCGCTGAAGAAATGGCTCGCCCCCCGTGGCCCGGACGAGGGGGCCCTTCAGGTGGTGTCGAGGCCTTGGTGCGAGCGGGTGTTGCCGGGGTTCCCGCTGCCATTGTACGCCCATGTCGAGGGCCCCGAAGGAGCTGATGCTGACCGCCATGGGCGGCGCCGCCGTCGGCGCCGACGGGTCACGAAGGTGTGGGTCGTCCCCCTGGGGTCCACACCGAGGGCTCCTCCCAAGAGTTCGTGCTCCATGTCGCCATTCCACTTTAGTCTTGGATCCGCCTTCCTCCCTTCTGCGCCTCCATCATCCCGCAGGGGGAGCCCCTGGAGCTCTGGCTGCAGCACGCCGGCTGCAGCACCCTCGCGACCGAGGTAGAGGTCGCGGTCGTTGCCCCGGGCGAGGTCTTCATGGCTCGGGGCTGGAGAGAGATCGCCCGGGTTTGCAGGGTAAGGGGCGTCTTCGCGGTCCACTTGGATTACGACGGTGCTTCGGTGATGCTCTTCAAGGTCTTCGATGCGAACGGCGCCGGCTGGAGTGCTGCCCCGGGGAAGGCGGCCCGGACCCTGCCGCGACGAGGACTGGGCCCGCCAACCGCTCCCTTGGCGGCTCCTCAGGCGGTGGAGGCGTCGGAGGCTCCAGCGACTCCGGCGAGCTCTTCACGACTCCGGAGATGAGCGACGACAGCTACAAGCCCCCGAGCCAGCGCCGCTCCTGGAGTAGGGCGGGCTCGTCAGGCCGCCGCCGACTCTGATCTGGATGGGGTTGGCGTCGGTGCTTGACGGCCCACTATTGATGATGGCGTCTTTTGCAGGGTCGCGCGTAGTTTGTGTCCCTTTAGGATCTGTTCCCTGCGAGGAATCAAAAACGCGTCCCGTGGGGGCTTGTAAGGTGCCTGTGATCCTGTTTTGTTAATACAACCCTTGTCATAGAATTGCGCGAGTTGCTCATTCCGTCTTAGCTCAGTCCTCCCTTTCGAACCTCACGAGGGCTTGGTGCTCTGCGCCGACAGGTCCCAGTCCCAAGGTGGCTTCAGCCGTCGCTGGTATGCCAGGTCGTGATGCCGTGGTCAAGGCCAGGAGGTGAGCGACCCGGAGTCCGGTAAGAGCCCCTGAGTCGTGATGCTCAGGAGGTCCCCTTTGGCGCCCAAGCAGCCGTTGTTTGGTGAGAAAGGAGAGCGGCGTCGCTAACACGGGGTAGCATTAGGTGCGGGGATGGTGCCACGGCAGCTGGCGCTTCCGGGTGATGACTTATCTCGAGGATCAGGGGCCGCTCTCTAGTGTGTCGCCGGGTCCGTGCATCAGCAGGCGCGAGGTTGCTCGGCGAGGTCCTCGTGTGTCTCTCCCCTCTCGCCTTTGCTCCCCTTTCTGCTCTACGTCCTTGGGTCCCGGCCCTCGAGCGAGTCTCAGCCGTCGCTGGTATGCCAGGTCGTGATGCCATGGTCAAGGCCAGAGGGTGAGGGCTGGAGAGCCAGTAGGAGCCCTGAGTCGCGATGCTCAGGCACCCCCCCTTTAACGTGCAACCGGTTCGCGCGGAAGAGAGCGAAGGAGACACCGCAAGGGCCTCGCCTAACGCAGCTCCTTCAGGAGGTCCTGCAGGTCCATCATAGAAAAAAACAAGGGGTTGCCATGACAATTGACAGTCCGCCGTTGGTTGCTTTCGAGGGGTAGTGAGGCACTGAAGGCTTGACGAGGTGACGCTATGCGGGGCTGCCGCGGCTAGAGCTCAGCCATCCAGGTTTGTCAGCATTGCAGGGACGGACCCATGCGCAAGCGTCGTGCCGTTTGGGAGCAGCTCTGTTAGTTGGCGTCAGCTGAGCAGGCAACTAGGTAAAACACATTAGCCACGAAGGAGTGGATTCGTTCAAATAGATGCTGGGAATGCGGACATCACTGGGTCAGGCCCGAGCGACTTGGGGGGTCATGCAGCCCGAGGGGCGCCCCCAACAAGGTAAGCTAACAACATGGAATAAAAAAGGGATACACGCCGCAGGTACGGACCCACGCGGCCTAGGAATAATGCATCCCTGGGGGGGGCGCTCCCAGCTGGAAATAAAACTCGAAAGACGTCACCTGATGATGTTGAGGACGAAGGAGCGTTGATGTAGCAGGCTCGATGGGCTGCGGCAGCCGATCCTCGCGAGCCCCCAGGCCCAGGGGCCTCAGGAGGCTCCGGAGGCGCTGGCGGCTCCTCACAGGCCATCTCCATCCCTGCCAGGGCTACGGAACACCTGGCCTCTCGTGCCCCCGTGATGCCCCTCATGAGGCGTTGGTACGTGTCAGCCGCGTTCGGCAAGCCGTAAGGCATGCGAACGTAGCTGTGGGGTGGGCCTCCGCAGCACCCCACTCGCGAGGGCCAGAGGCGCTCCAGAGAGGCGACTCGGTTGAGCCCTGGTATGTCGATGCAGACGCGCAGCCCACCATCCTCGCCTGGATGGGGAGCCACTTCTGGTAGGCGGCGGCCGCCTTTCATGACTCTTGACTCCTATAGCTCCTGAATGGCCTTGCTGACGAACTCCTGAGGGTTTGGGTCTCCTTGCCTTGCTCCTTCTTGAGGGAAACGTGCTTCGAAACACGCCTCCATGTGGTGCCCAAGTGCCTCCCTCATGACCCTGGCTAGGTCGTTGGCCCTCCAGGGGAGAGCCCCCGAGCCCTGCCTGAGGAGGGCGTCGGGCGCGCTTTCCTATGCGATGGAAGGAGGTTCCCCCTGGGCAGGCGCCGGCCCAGAGGGGCCTACCTCTTGAGTGGTCGGGCCGGACGATGTCTTCTTCTTCTTAGGGTCGGTCTCGGGAGGCCTCCTGCTTCCACGATCCGGGTCTTCCAGTGACGCGGCCTGAAAGGCTCGTTCCAGGGAACACACCGCGTCCTTCTCTTCACATGGCACCGTGATGACTCCGCCGCTTCCTGGCATCTTGAGGACGTTGTAGCCGTGGTGAGTTACGACCATGAACTTGGCCAGCGCTGGGTACCCAAGGATGGCGTTGTACGGCAGGCGAATGTGAGCGACGTCGAAGTCGATAAGCTCGGTGCGGTAGTTGTCGCGTGCCCCGAAGGTGACAGGGAGGTGGACCTGCCCAATCGGGACCGTGGAGCCGTCGGTGATACCGGAGAAAGGCTTGGTTGGCTGAAGCTGGCTGTAGGGCACTTGGAGGTTGTTGAATGTTTCCACGGACAAGACGTTGAGCCCTGCCCCGCCATCGATGAGGGTCTTGGTTACCACCACGTTGCTGATGATTGGGGAACAAAGCATCGGGAGAACTCCGGCTGTAATATGAAGAAAGGAGTCCGGAGCTAGATCATGGAAATCTAGCCCGTAATAAAACATCAAACCCCTGACGAAAGGATCCAGAGCAAGGCCTAGACCTCGGAGGAAGTGGGAGACGAACATGACGTTCTCGTTGGGTTCGGGGGAGGGGACGGCCTGCCCTCGGGCAGGCAGCCGATGCAAAATCTCGGCGGTCAGATATCTGGCCTTCCTCAACTTTTTGATGTATTCTTCCGTGATGAAGGCACCCATCGGCCTTGAAGGCTAGATCCGGACATGATTGAAGGTTCGGAGCACCTGACCTGAACTTCGGGTGTTTGAGCTTGAGGTGGGGGAAGGATTCGATTGAGCACGGGAGGAAAAAAATAAAAGCCTTGTCCCTTTATAAAGAGGGTGGATATCAAGCGTCCTCTCCGTGGTCGTTTGGACTTTCCTATAGTCTAGGAGTCCTAGAAGCGGTTGGGTTACCCACGCCCGTATTGATGAGAATCCCGGAATAAGGGGACACGATCTCTGCTTTAACAAAGACGTGCCAAGGAAACCGCCTCGCATGACGCGCTGAGGTGGGACACTAAAACAATTCGAATAAAGGCTTGGCCGTGGTGCGATGTTACACTACGGAATACGTCAACAGATTAGATTTGTGTAAATATTATTCTCTCTATGGCAATATGTGGAAACTTATTTTGCAGAGCCAGACACTATCTTTGTGTTCAAAATCTTCTATGAAGTACTTGGAGGAGGAACCCGCCTTGCAATGCCGAAGACAATCTGCGCGCCGGACTCGTCGTCATTGAAGCCTGGTTCAGGGGCTACTGAGGGAGTCCTAGATTAGGGGGTGTCCGGATGGCCGGACTATACCTTCAGCCGGACTCCTGGACTATGAAGATACAAGATTGAAGACTTCGTCCTGTGTCTGGAGGGGACTGGCGTGGAAGGCAAGCTTGGCGATGCGGATATGTAGATCTCCTACCATTGTAACCGGCTTTGTGTAACCCTAACCCTCTCCGGTGTCTATATAAACCGGAGGGTTTTAGTCCGTAGGACAACATACAGAACAACAATCATACCATAGGCTAGCTTCTAGGGTTAGGCCTCTCCGATCTCGTGGTAGATCTACTCTTGTACTACCCATATCATCAATATTAATCAAGCAGGACGTAGGGTTTTACCTCCATCAAGAGGGCCCGAACCTGGGTAAAACTTCGTGTCCCTTGCCTCCTGTTACCATCCGGCCTAGACGCACAGTTCGGGACCCCCTACCAGAGATCTGCCGGTATTGACACCGACACCCCCAAGTCAAAATGGTGAACATGATATATGTTACTCATATCCCCAAGAGGGAGCGCAAACGTGCACTCAGGGACGTCTACAGGATAGAGCCAGTCGCCCCAAAATTCAATCCATGGTGATCTTGCCCGATCACTTTCGATCGCAGGGACCACCCGACCAGTATTCGTCATGGCAGCTCAGCCGCACCGGTCCTCGACCCAATCATTGATGGATTCCACCTCACGCGGATCCTCATGGACAGTGGCAGCAGCCTTAACCTACTCTATCAGGACACAGTCCGCAAGATGGTCATCGATCTGTCAAGGATCAAGCCCACCAAAACTACCTTTAAAGGAGTAATACCAGGTGTAGAGGCCCGTTGCACGGGCTCAATAACATTGGAGGTTGTCTTCGGATCACCAGACAACTTCCGAAGTGAAGACTTGATCTTCGACATCGCCCCCTTCCGCAGTGGCTATCACGCACTGCTCGGACGAACCGCGTTTGCACGCTTCAATGCGGTGCCACACTATGCCTATCTCAAACTTAAGATGCCCGGGCTACACGGTGTCATAACAGTCAACGGAAACATGGAACGCTCCCTCCATACCGAGGAGCACACCGCAGCCCTGGCAGCGGAAGTACAGGGCGGCCTTATCAAGCAGAACATTAATTCGACGGCCAAGCCCCCAGACACTATTAAACGAGTCCAGATTACTCTGCAGCATGACAGCCCGGATCGTCAAGAGTTGGACTAGCAATTCAGCCTCCGTCTCAGTCCCGACCGAACTGTGGCGTACGTACCATGCGTACATAACTATGCACAAAAAATACCATAGGCAAAGATGGAGGCATAACTCGATCATGGTCCACAATACGGCTCGACCTTATACGGGTACTCATACTTTCCCTTTTTTTCTTCTATCCCTTTTCATGTTTCTTTTCCACATGCCCTTCATGACGGCCCCATCATCGATCCTTTCGAAGGATAAAACACACCAAGGAGGCAAGCAACATAGACGTGTGGCAGAAACATCTAGATGATCTTTTTGACGATCACTTTGCCTGTTTGAAGGACCTGGACGTAGCTTCCCCTTGTTCTAGGCATGTTAGATATCCATGTTGCTTATCGCATTATTTGTACAAATACGCTTTGACGTATCAATCAGATTATAATGAAAACAGTTTGCGGCCTAACATAAGTGGCACTGGCTTACTCCTTCATTATACTTAAACCTTTTTTTAATTGCACCCATACATTTTGGTATGACTTAACCTGCCAGGGGCTCCTTTGCACTCCATATGTTGGCAACAAGTCCGAACAATTTTTACAGTACAATTCCGTGCCCCAAATATTGCATTATATGCATCGACTCCGAATCATGTCGTTGGTCAATAGTTGGGTTGCCCGGCTCCTATGCTTGCTACCTTACGTTCCGTTTTATCGGCTAGGGTAGTAAATGGAGAACTACTGCGATTGTGTTTATGATTCATCCGGACAAACACCTCAGTAGAGAAAGCCTAAAACTGACTGTCATGATGTGGTGAGAGCTGGTCAGCTATTCGGTGGGTAAAATCTCTTGCAATTCTTCCGCATTACGCGACGGATCGGCCTCCACCCAATCAGGTGTTCACAGCCACTAGTCCGGATAAACAAACTAGGGGCTGCGCCTATACTCCTATTCGTCAAACTCCTATGCCTAAGTGAGGGTGATAAAGCCACATAGTCCAATTGCTTGTTTCGATGCACTAAACACCTCCTTCAAGGACCAAACTCTTGGGTCAAGCGTGTTTAGGTTCCAATCCAAACACCCCCGTACTATCTACATGGGGGCTGAAGCCGACGACTGGCCAACTCTCAGATTTAAATAAACGGCCGCACAGGAGGAAATACTCTCGAAAAACAATAAGCAATATATTACATATAGGCTTTGTTCCATAATACAGGATTGGATAAACACAAATACATTCATTCAAAGATAATGTACTTCGCACACTGGCCCGCTACAATGCGGGATCCTTCCAGGACGTCATCAAAAGAGGGAGCAATTAGCTAGAGTAGCTCCATGCAGAGCATTGTTGACATAGAAATATTGCAAAATACATACGGATCTGAATGTGGTAGACCCGTAGACTAAACTTCTATCACAAGCAAAACATGATCACATCTTAGTACTCTTTGGGTGTTAATCACATAGCGATGTGAACTAGATTATTGACTCTAGTAAACCCTTTGGGTGTTGGTCACATGACGATGTGAACTATGGGTGTTAATCACATGGTGATGTGAACTATTGGTGTTAAATCACATGGCGATGTGAACTAGATTGTTGACTCTAGTGCAAGTGGGAGTCTGAAGGAAATATGCCCTAGAGGCAATAATAAACTTATTATTTATTTCCTTATTTCATGATAAATGTTTATTATTCATGCTAATATTGTATTAACCGGAAACATAATACATGTGTGAATACATAGAGAAACATAGTGTCACTAGTATGCCTCTACTTGACTAGCTCGTTAATCAAAGATGGTTAAGTTCTCTAACCATAAACATGAGTTGTCATTTGATTAACGGGATCACATAATTAGGAGGATGACGCGATTGACTTGACCCATTCCGTTAGCTTAGCACTTGATCGTTTAGTTTGTTGCTATTGCTTTCTTCATGACTTATACATGTTCCTATGACTATGAGATTATGCAACTCCCGTTTACTGGAGGAACACTTTGTGTGCCACCAAACATCACAACCTAACTGGGTGATTATAAAGGTGCTCTATAGGTGTCTCCGAAGGTACTTGTTGAGTTGGTGTATTTCGAGATTAGGATTTGTCACTCCGATTGTCGGAGAGGTATCTTTGGGCCCACTCGGTAATGCACTTCACTATAAGCCTTGCAAGCATTGTAACTAATGAGTTAGTTGCGGGATGATGTATTATGGAACGAGTAAAGAGACTTGCCGGTAACGAGATTGAACTAGGTATTGAGATACTGACGATCGAATCTCGGGCAAGTAACATACCGATGACAAAGGAAACAACGTATGTTGTTATGCGGTTCGACCGATAAAGATCTTCGTAGAATATGTAGGATTCAATATGGGCATATAGTTTCCGCTATTGGTTATTGACCAGAGAAGTGTCTCGGTCATGTCTACATAGTTCTCTAACCCGTAGGGTCCGCACGCTTAACGTTCGTTGACGGTATAGTATTTATGAGTTATGTATGTTGGTAACCGAATGTTGTTCGGAGTTCCGGATAAGATCACGGACATGACGAGAAACTCCGGAATGGTTCGGAGATAAAGTTTGATATATGGGATAATAGTGTTTGGTCTCCGAAAGGGTTCCGGAATTCACCAGAAGGGGTTTCGAATGTTTCCCAAAATGTTTGGGTACGAGAACACTTTATTTGGGCCAAAGGGGAAAGCCCACAAGGTTTTTGGAAAGCACAAATTGAAGTTTTGCAGAGTCCAGGGGCCAAACGCCAGGGTTCCTGGCGTCTGGGTCCAGACGCCGGGAACCCTGGCATCTGGCCCTGGAGTCGGAGAAGGACTCTTGCCTTTCGGGTGAAACCGACTTTGTGGAGGCTTTTACTCCAAGTTTCGACCCCAAGGCTCAATATATAAATAGAGGGGTAGGGCTAGCACCCAAGACACATCAAGAAACACCAAGCCGTGTGCCGGCAACCCCGTCCCCTCTAGTTTATCCTCCATCATAGTTTTCGTAGTGCTTAGGCGAAGCCCTGTGGAGATTGTTCTTCACCAACACCGTCACCACGCCGTCGTGCTGCTGAAACTCATCTACTACTTCGCCCCTCTTGCTAGATCAAGAAGTCGAGGATGTCATCGAGATGAACGTGTGCTGAACGCAGAGGTGCCGTACATTTGGTACTAGATCGGGACGGATCATGAAGGTGTACGACTACATCAACCGTGTTGATAAACGCTTTCGCTTACGGTCTACGACGGTATGGAGACAACACTCTCCCCTCTTGTTGCTATGCATCACCATGATCCTTGCGTGTGCGTAGGAATTTTTTTGAAATTACTACGTTCCCCAACAGATGTTCCGTCCGAAGTGCCTCTACGGCAGAGGCCGCTTCTTGTCTCCTGGCCCTTCTTCTTGGCCTTCTTCTCCGGCGCCTGGTGATAACCCACAAGTATAGGGGATCGCAACAGTTTTCGAGGGTAGAGTATTCAATCCAAATTTATTGATTCGACACAAGGGGAGCCAAAGAATATTCTCAAGTATTAGCAGCTGAGTTGTCAATTCAACCACACCTGGAAACTTAATATCTGCAGCAAAGTATTTAGTAGCAAAGTAATATGATAGTAGTGATAACGGTAGCAAAAGTAATATTTTTGGGTTTTATAGTGATTGTAACAGTAGCAACGGAAAAGTAAATAAGCGAAGAACAATATGTGAAAAGCTCGTAGGCATTGGATCAGTGATGGATAATTATGTCGGATGCGATCAATCATGCAACAGTTATAACATAGGGTGACGCAGAACTAGCTCCAGTTCATCAATGTAATGTAGGCATGTATTCCGAATATAGTCATACGTGCTTATGGAAAAGAACTTGCATGACATCTTCTATCCTACCCTCCCGTGACAGCGGGGTCCTATTGGAAACTAAGGGATATTAAGGCCTCCTTTTAATAGAGTACCGGACCAAAGCATTAACACATAGTGAATACATGAACTCCTCAAACTATGGTCATCACTGGTAAGTATCCCGATTATTGTCACTTCGGGGTTAACAGATCATAACACATAATAGGTGACTATAGACTTTCAAGATAGGATCAAGAACTCACATATATTCATGAAAACATAATAGGTTCAGATCTGAAATCATGGCACTCGGGCCCTAGTGACAAGCATTAAGCATAGCAAAGTCATAGCAACATCAATCTCAGAACATAGTGGATACTAGGGATCAAACCCAAACAAAACTAACTCGATTACATGATAAATCTCATCCAACCCATCACCGTCCAGCAAGCCTACGATGGAATTACTCACGCACGGCGGTGAGCATCATGAAATTGGTAATGGAGGAAGGTTGATGATGACGATGGCGACGGATTCCCCTCTTCGGAGCCCTGAACGGACTCCAGATCAGCCCTCCCGAGAGAGTTTAGGGCTTGGCGGTGGCTCCGTATCGTAAAACGCGATGAATCCTTCTCTCTGATTTTTTTCTCTCCCCGAAAGTGAATATATGGAGTCAAGATGGACGTCGATGGAGCATCATGGGGCCCACGAGGCAGGGGGGTGCACCCAGGGGGTAGGCGCGCCCCCCATCCTCATGGATGATAACCCACAAGTATAGGGGGTCGCAACAGTTTTCGATAAGTAAGAGTGTCGAACCCAACGAGGAGCTAAAGGCAGAACAAATATTCCCTCAAGTTCTATCGACCACCGATACAACTCTACGCACGCTTGATGTTCGCTTTACCTAGAACAAGTATGAAACTAGAAGTACTTTGTAGGTGTTGTTGGATAGGTTTGCAAGATAATAAAGATTACATAAATAAAAAGTAGGGGCTGTTTAGATAAAGACACAACTAAGTTAGTTTACTAAAGAGCTTTTTGTTACGAGAAAGTTATTTGTCCCTAGGCAATCGATAATTAGACCGGTAATCATTATTGCAATTTTATTTGAGGGGGAGGCATAAGCTAACATACTTTCTCTACTTGGATCATATGCACTTATGATTGGAACTCTAGCAAGCATCCGCAACTACTAAAGATCATTAAGGTAAAACCCAACCATAGCATTAAAGTATCAAGTCCTCTTTATCCCATACGCAAACAACCTACTTACTCGGGTCTGTGCTTCTGTCACTCATGCCACCCACCATAAGGAAATCATGAACATATTGCAAACCCTACAGCGGGGATCCCTCATGCTTGCGCACGAAGAGCACCATAGGACAACACCAATAATAAAACATGCAACTCAAACCAATCACGATCATCAAATACCCATAGGACAAAACAGATCTACTCAAACATCATAGGATAGCCATACATCATTTTGAAATAATATATAGCATTGAGCACCATGTTTAAGTAGATATTACAGCGGGTAAAAGAGGGGTTACACCGCTGCATAGAGGGGGGGAGAGTTGGTGATGATGGCGGTGAAGTTGTTGGTGAAGATTACGGTGATGATGATGGCCACTGCAGCGTTCCGGCGCCACCGGAAGAGAAGGGGAGAGGGGGGCCCTTCGTCTTCTTCTTCCTTGACCTCCTCCCTAGATGGGAGAAGGGTTTCCCCTCTGGTCCTTGGCATCCATGGCGTGGGAGGGGCGAGAGCCCCTCTGAGATTGGATCTGTCTCTCTGTCTCTCTCTGTTTCTGCGTTCTGTTCTGCTGCCCTTTCACCGTTTCTTTTATATCCGGAGATCCGTAACTCCGATTGGATTGAAACCTTCGCCCGGATCTTTTTCAAAAATTAGCTTTCTTGTGGCCAAAGTAGAGCATCAACCGCCTTACGGGTGGCCCACGAGGGAGGGGGCGCACCTGCCTGTAGTGGCTGTGGGCCCCACCCTCGTGGCCACCTCGGGCACCGTCTCGTGTTGATTTTCTTCCCAAAAATCACAAATATTCCAAAATAATTCTCCGTCCGTTTTTATCCCGTTTGGATTCCGTTTGATATGGATATTCTGCGAAACCAAAAACATGCAACAGATAGGAACTGGCACTGGGCACTGGATCAATATGTTAGTCCCAAAAATAGTATAAAAAGTTGCCAAAAGTATATGAAAGTTGTAGAATATTGGCATGGAAAAGTTGAAAATTATAGATACGACGGAGACGTATCAGCATCCCCAAGCTTAATTCCTGCTCGTCCTCGAGTAGGTAAATGATAAAAAAGATAATTTTTGATGTGGAATGCTACCTAGCATAATCTTGATCACATATCTAATCATGGCATGAATATTAAGATACGAGTGATTCAAAGAAATAGTCTATCATTTGACATAAAAACAATAATACTTCAAGCCCACTAATAAAGCAATCATGTCTTTTCAAAATAACATGGCCAAAGAAAGTTATCCCTACAAAATCATATAGTCTGGCTATGCTCCATCTTCACCACACAAAATATTCACATCATGCACAACCCCGATGACAAGCCAAGCAATTGTTTCATACTTTTGACGTTCTCAAACCTTTTCAACTTTCACGCAATACATGAGCGTGAGCCATGGACATAGCACTATAGGTGGAATAGAATATGATGGTGGAGAAGACAAAAAGGAGAAGATAGTCTCACATCAACTAGGCGTATCAACGGGCTATGGAGATGCCCATCAATAGATATCAATGTGAGTGAGTAGGGATTGCCATGCAACGGATGCACTAGAGCTATAAGCGTGTGAAAGCTCAAACTGGAAACTAAGTGGGTGTGCATCCAACTTGCTTGCTCATGAAGACCTCGGGCATTTGAGGAAGCCCATCATTGGAATATACAAGCCAAGTTCTACAATGAAAAATTCCCACTAGTATATGAAAGTGATAACTCAAGAGACTCTCTATATGAAGAACATGGTGCTACTTTGAAGCACAAGTGTGGTAAAAGGATAGTAACATTGCCTCTTCTCTCTTTTTCTCTCATTTTTTTCTTTTTTTGGGCCTTCTCCTTTTTTTGGCCTTTCTCTTTTTTTTCGTCCGGAGTCTCATCCCGACTTGTGGGGGAATCATAGTCTCCATCATCCTTTCCTCGCTGAGGCAATGCTCTAATAATGATGATCATCACACTTTTATTTACTTACAACTCAATATTACAACTCGATACTAGAACAAAGATATGACTCTATATGAATGCCTCTGGCGGTGTACCGGGATGTGCAATGATCTAGCGTAGCAATGACATCAAAAAATGGACAAGCCATTAAAACATCATGCTAGCTATCTTACGATCATGCAAAGCAATATGAAAATGAATGCTCAAGTCATGTATATGATGATGATGGAAGTTGCATGGCAATATATCTCGGAATGGCTATGGAAATGCCATGATAGGTAGGTATGGTGGCTATTTTGAGGAACGTATATGGTGGGTTTATGGTACCGGCGAAAGTTGTGTGATACTAGAGAGGCTAGTAATGGTGGAAGAGTGAGAGTGCGTACAATCCATGGACTCAACATTAGTCATAAAGAACTCACATACTTATTGCAAAAGTCTATTAGCTATCGAAAAAAGTACTATGCGCATGCTCCCAGGGGGATAGATTGGTAGGAAAAGACCATCGCTCATCCCCGACCGCCACTCATAAGGAAGACAATCAATAAATACCTCATGCTCCAACTTCGTTACATAACGGTTCACCATACGTGCATGCTACGGGAATCACAAACCTCAACACAAGTATCTACTAATCCACAACTACCCACTAGCATGACTCTAATATCACCATCTTTATATCGCAAAACTATTGCAAGGAATCAAACATATCATATTCAGTGATCTACAAGTTTTATGTAGGATTTTATGAATAACCATGTGAATGACCAGTTCCTGTCATCTCTCTGAATAGATATAAGTGAAGCAAGAGAGTTTAATTCTTTCTACAAAAAATATGCCCACACTCTAACAAATATAAGTGAAGAAAAAGAGCATTCTACAAATGGCGGTTTTCTATATAAAGAGAAACAGGCAATCCAAGCTTCAAATGATATAAGTGAATCACATGAAGCATTCTATAAAGCCATACTCAAAATATATAAGCCAAGTTCATAGAGCATTCTATAAATCAACCAAGGACTATCTCATACCAGCATGGTGCATAAAATAAAAATGAAAACTAAATGCAAAAGATGCTCCAAGATTGCACATATCGCATGAACGAAACGAATCCGAAAACATACCGATACTTGTTGAAGAAACAGAGGATGCCTTCCGGGGCATCCCCAAGCTTAGACGCTTGAGTATCCTTGAATATTTACTTTGGGTGCCTCGGGCATCCCCAAGCTTGAGCTCTTGCCTCTCTTCATTCTTCTCACATCGAGACCTTCTCGATCATCGAACACTTCATCCACACAAAACTTCAACAGAAAACTCGGTAAGGTCCGTTAGTATAATAAAGCAAATCACTACTCTAAGTACTGTTGCAAACCAATTCATATTTTGTTTTTGCATTATGTCTACTGTAATATAACTTTTTCATGGCTTAATCCACTGATATAAATCGATAGTTTCATCAAAACAAGCAAACTATGCATCAAAAACAGAATCTGACTAAAACAGAACAGTCTGTAATAATTTGAACATTCACCATACTTCTGATACTTGAAAAATTCTGCCAAAATTAGGAAAAATAAAAAATTTGTATATAAAGACAGTGTAAAAAGAATCAGAACCGTTTGACGTTCCAGCTAAAAAATGTAAAATAGCACACTACAGCCAAAGTTTCTGTCCTGCATCGTACAAACCAACAAGCAAAGTAAACATCCTAAAGGAAAACCTTGGCACATTATTTTTATAATACAATGAAATTGTACAAGGGGATAATTATTTTTGTTGAAAAGTTTCTGTAATAAAGATTCACAAAGTTGCCATGAGCATGAACAAAGTTCATGGAGCTCTCCCACTTCAACAATGCTTGTCTTTCTCACTTTCACTTTCCTTTTTGAAAAAGTTTTGGGTTCCCCTCTTTATTTTTGTTGTTTTTAAACTATATGAAAGCACTCAATAGAAATAAATGACTCTCTAAAACTTCCGGGTTGTCTCCCTGGCAGCGCTTTCTTTAAAGCCATTAAGCTAGGCATATAGTGCTCAAGTAATGGATCCACCCGGATCCCAAGGTATATCAAAGCCAATTTTAATTAACAATGATTTATAATTTAGTAGTGAGCACAAAGTAACATATATCATGCAACAACGAAGTCTAACTCTCTTCCTATGCATCGGCATGTCATAAAAGAACAATTCATGCACACAAAGTAAAGGCCAATGCATAGTGTAATCAGTTTCTTGCAATTTTATCATGTGGGAAGCATAGAGAGGTGGAAATATAGTTCCTCTCTCATAATAATTGCAAGTAGGAGCAGCAAGCACATGCATATTATATTCATAAAAATCATCATGTGTAACGGTAAAAGGCAGCCCATCAATATAATCCTTAATAAGGGCAAACTTCTCCGATATAGTGTAGTCGGGAGAATTCAAAAGGATAATAGGACTATCATGTGTGGGTGCAATAGCAACAATTTCATGTTTAATATAAGGAACTATAGCAAGTTCATATCCATAAGCATAATTCATATTGGCATCTTGGCCACAAGCATAGCAAGCATCATCAAAAAGGGATATTTCAAGAGAATCAACGGGATCATAACAATCATCATAGCAATCATCCTTCGGTAAGCACGAAGGGAAATTAAACAATGTATGAGTTGAAGAGTTACTCTCATTAGAAGGTGGGCACGGGTAGCTAATCCGCTCTTCCTCCTTTTGTTCTTCGCTCTCCTCCTCATCTTTTTCATCCAATGAGCTCATAGTTTCATCAATTTCTTCTTCCATAGACTCCTGCAAAATATTAGTCTCTTCTTGGACAGCGGGGTAGTCCTCAATATATGGTTCAACATAGGCATTAGAAGCATAATTATCATAGCAATATTTAAGTATGTCAAAATTTTCATATTTGTAAAGAGTAGCATCATACATTTCAATCAAAGAAGCAATTTCATAAGCACCCTTAAAACCAACAAATTCTTCAATTTGTTGAACATCATAGTAACTATAAACACCCTTAGCATACGAAGATACGATTCCATTATCATTAAACTCACATTGATAGGGAAGGTGTTTCTTAGGGTTTTCGGAACAACAAGTAATATCATATATTTCGCATAAATTCCAAGCATAGCATTGCAAACGATGAATTTGACCCAGTAAAATTTTCCCTTTTTCAGATATTCGGTGTCGCACATAACAAGCATGCTCATCTAAAGATTTGCCCTCAACTAAGCTAGTTGGGGTTTCAGCACGAGCACATAGGGATCGAAGATGATCCAAGTAATAAGCTTCAGCAGTGTGATAGATTTTGAGTGGTTCTTCAACCATTGGTTTAGTAGGTACAACTAATTTTTTTGGTATTTTGTGTTTCCTACCCATAACTAAAGATAGAAAAAACTAAGAACAGCAAATAAAAATTACTTAGTGATAAAGCAAACAAGCACACACGAGAATATTCACCCCACGCTATTGCTCCCCGACAACGGCGCCAGAAAAAGGTCTTGATAACCCACAAGTATAGGGGATCGCAACAGTTTTCGATAAGTCATAGTGTCGAACCCAAGGAGGAGCTAAAGGCAGGACAAATATTCCCTCAAGTTCTATCGACCACCGATACAACTCTACGCACGCTTGATGTTCGCTTTACCTAGAACAAGTATGAAACTAGAAGTACTTTGTAGGTGCTGTTGGATAGGTTTGCAAGATAATAAAGATTACGTAAATAAAAAGTAGGGGGTGTTTAGATAAAGACACAACTAAGTTAGTTTTAGTAAAGAGCTTTTTGTTACGAGAAAGTTATTTGTCCCTAGGCAATCGATAACTAGACCGGTAATCATTATTGCAATTTTATTTGAGGGAGAGGCATAAGCTAACATACTTTCTCTACGTGGATCATATGCACTTATGATTAGAACTCTAGCAAGCATCCACAACTACTAAAGATCATTAAGGTAAAACCCAACCATAGCATTAAAGTATCAAGTCCTCTTTATCCCATACGCAAACAACCTACTTACTCGGGTATGTGCTTCTGTCACTCACGCCACCCACCATAAGCAAATCAAGAACATATTGCAAACCCTACAGCGGGGATCCCTCATGCTTGCGCGACACGGAGAGCACCATAGGACAGCACCAATAATAAAACATGCAACTCAAACCAATCATGATCATCAAATACCCATAGGACAAAACAGATCTACTCAAACATCATAGGATAGTCATACATCATTGGGAAATAATATATAGCATTGAGCACCATGTTTAAGTAGATATTACAGTGGGTAAAAGAGGGGTTACACCGCTGCATATAGGGGGGAAGAGTTGGTGATGATGGCGGTGAAGTTGTTGATGAAGATTGCGGTGATGATGATGGCCACTGCAGCGTTCCGGTGCCACCGAAAGAGAAGGGGAGAGGGGACCCCTTCATCTTCTTCTTCCTTGACCTCCTCCCTAGATGGGAGAAGGGTTTCCCCTCTGGTCCTTGGCCTCCATGGCGTGGGAGGGGCGAGAGCCCCTCGAGATTGGATCTGTCTCTCTGTCTCTCTCTGTTTCTGCGCTCTGTTCTGCTGCCCTTTCACCGTTTCTTTTATATCCGGAGATTCTTAACTCCGATTGGATTGAAACCTTCGCCAAGATCTTTTTCCAAAAATTAGCTTTCTTGCGGCCAAAGTAGAGCATCAACCGCCTTACGGGTGGCCCACGTGGGTGGGGCGCGCCTGCCTGTAGTGGCCGTGGGCCCCACCCTCGTGGCCACCTCGGGCACCATCTCGCGTTGATTTTCTTCCCAAAAATCACAAATATTCCAAAATAATTCTCCGTCCGTTTTTATCCCGTTTGGATTCCGTTTGATATGGATATTCTGCGAAACCAAAACCATGCACCAGACAGGAAGTGCCACTGGGCACTGGATCAATATGTCTGTCCCAAAAATAGTATAAAAAGTTGCCAAAAGTATATGAAAGTTGTAGAATATTGGCATGGAACAATCAAAAATTGTAGATACGATGGAGATGCATCAATAGACAGGGTGTGGGCCCCCTGACGTGGATTATTCTTCCTGTATTTTTTATATATTCCAAAAATAATCTCCATTGATTTTCAGGTCATTCCGAGAACTTTTATTTCTGCACAAAAATAACACCATGGCAACTCTGCTGAAAACAGCGTCAGTCCGGGTTAGTTCCATTCAAATCATGCAAGTTAGAGTCCAAAACAAGGGCAAAAGTGTTGGGAAAAGTAGATACGACAGAGACGTGTCAACTCCCCCAAGCTTGAACCTTTTCTTGTCCTCAAGCGATTCAGTTGATAAACTGAAAGTGATAAAGAAAAACTTTTACAAAGTATGTTTGCTCTTGTTGTTGCAAATATGTAAAGCTAGCATTCAAGTTTTCACCAAAAATTATGAACTAACCATATTAACAATAACATTTAGGTCTCATGTTTACTCATATCAATGCCATAATCAACTAGCGAGCAATAATAATAAATCTCGGATGACAACACTTTCTCAAAACAATCATAATATGATATAACAAGATGGTATCTCGCTAGCCCTTTCTGAGACTGCAAAACATAAATGTAGAGCACCTTTAAAGATCAAGGACTGACTAGACATTGTAATTCATGGTAAAAGAGATCCAGTCAAGTCATACTCAATGTAAACTAACAGTAATACATGCAAATGACAGCGGTGTGATACGTCCATTTTGCATCATGCTTTTATATCGATATTTATTGCATTATGGGCTGTTATTACACATTATGTCACAATACTTATGCATATTCTCTCTTATTTTACAAGGTTTACATAAAGAGGGAGAATGCCAGCAGCTGGGATTCTAGGCTGGAAAAGGAGAAAATATTAGAGACCTATTCTGCACAGCTCCAAAAGTCCTGAAACTTCACGGAAGTCATTTTCAGAATATATAAAAAATATTGAGCGCACGAAGTTCCGGAGGGGGGCCACACCCTGCCCACGAGGGTGGGGGCGCGCCCTACCCCCTGGGCGCCCCCCCCCCCCACCTCATGGGCCCCCTGGTGGCCCTTCGATGCCCATCTTCTGCTATATGGAGTCTTTCAATGAGGAAAAAATCATAAGTCAGCTTTCGGGACAAGACTCCGCCACCACGAGGCGGTACCTTGGCGGAACCAATCTAGGGCTTCGGCGGAGCTGTTCTGCCGGGGAAACTTCCCTCCGGGAGGGGGAAATCATCGCCATCGTCATCACCAACGATCCTCTCATCGGGAGAGGGCAATCTCCATCAACATCTTCACCAGCACCATCTCCTCTCAAACCCTAGTTCATCTCTTGTATCCAATTCTTGTCTCCAAGTCTGGGATTGGTACCTGTGGGTTGCTAGTAGTGTTGATTACTCCTTGTAGTTGATGCTAGTTGGTTTATTTGGTGGAAGGTCATATGTTCAGATCCTATATGCACATTAATACCCCTCTGATTGTGAACATGAATATGCTTTGTGAGTAGTTACGTTTGTTCCTGGGGACATGGGAGAAGTCTTGTGTCGGTGTCAAAACCGGTGGATCTCGGGTAAGGGGTCCCGAACTGTGCATCTAAGGCGGATGGTAACAGGAGGCACTACAAAAAAAATACACTTCCGCGAAGATACGTGTTTGTCACAGTAGGTCGCTTTTTTTGTCATGCATGTACATCCATGAAAAATTTATGACAGAATCAAGATAGTCATACCTGTGCTGTCGTAGAAGTGTTCCGTGACATTACCAAAATTATCATCATGGAAGTGTCCACTTCCATGACGATAAATCGCGCGTCACAGAAGTGCTTTCATCAAGGGTGACCGACATGTGGCATCCACCGTAAAGGAACGCCGTTAAGCTATCGGGTCGGGTTTTGGATCCGATAACCCGTTAACAGCCCCGACCAATGGGGATTTTCCATGTGTAAAATCATCATTGGCTAGAGGAAACACGTGTCGGCTCATCGTTGGGACAGATGACAACCACTCATTGGACGGAAGGCGCCTATGATACGTCGACACATGGCACGGCCCAACAGAGGCCCATTCCTGTGAAAAGGCCGGCCCGTTTGACTTGGTCAAAAGGTGGCGGGCCGGCCCATGGAAAGCCTGTTAACGGCATGTTCGCATATAGCCCATTTATAGCCTGCTAACCCAAGGCCCGTTATGCCCTATCCGAATTAGGCCCAGTAGCATCATCTGGGCCATCCAATATGATTCCAGCCCGTTTTCACTTCTGGCCCATGTATGGCCCATGATGTCCTTCGGCCCATATGAGGCCCTATGTAACTCTTGGCCTATTAACGGCCCGTGGTGAAACTGGCCCGTAATGAATAGTGTATCACTGTACACCCATTAACGGCCTGTGGTGAAACTGGCCCGTAATGAACAGTGTATCACTTTATACCCATTAACAGCTCGTTATTCCGTTGGGCCGTTTCCAGCCCATGTTATCTTTCGGCCTTCTCAGAGCCCATTTATTCTTGGGCTCATTTCCATTATTCGTTTACTTATGGCCCGTTACTGTCATTTTCTGCTTGTGGGCCAAATTTAGCCCGTGGTTACAGTCGGCCCGTTTGTGGTCCATTAATACGTTGGGTCGTTTTCATAGTGTCACCAAATATGGCCTATTAACGATGGCCTGTTACGGTCGGCCCATGAACGGACGATTCCAACTCTAGCCCGTTTACGGCCATAATGCGGCCTGTTATTGGCCCATGTTTGGCCAATCGATCATACGGCCCGTATAAGGCCCATTGATGATACGGCCGTAGAAGGCCCATTGTTTCTACGACCCGTAGAAGGCCTACTATTTCTACGGCCCGTAGGAGGCCCAGTGTCACTACAGTAAATATTAGCCCATGGTTACTGTGGCCTAGTTTTTAAAAATAGGTTATTGCAGCCACTAGTTAACCGCGGAAAAAAGAACTGCAATGGCTACAAGCAAACAAATAAACAAGACAACAAGGAAATAAATAAGCAAGCAACTAACGCTAGGCTATCACGACTATTACACATATTACAACCACTGGGCATCAAAGTTCGCCACCAGTGCAAATATAGGGAACAAAGCAGCATATCATATACACTAGCCGTCAAAATTGGCCACCAGTGCAAATAAACGCGGCAGCAAAATAAGAGCCTAACTGAAACAACTTCAGAAGAGCTCAAGAAATGTTATCCTGGGTATCCACCATGCTGGCAATAAGCTTAGCAAGCTGATTAGCTTTGTCCTGTTTGGCGCTAAAATCCTCCAACGCTTGCTGTTGCACCAGAAAGTATGCATCTGAATGCTCCAGGGACTTCCGCAGTCCTTCCGCTTCTTGTCGCAGCACAGCTGATCGATGTCTTTCAGATTGTAGTTGAGACTCAAGAAACCGAACTAATTCAGACAGTGAGTTTGAATAGCTTGTGCAAGCGGTAGTGGCCAGTAACTCCAACACTAAACCAAGACAGGATGTGTCACTATCCTGAACCTTATCTACATTACTTCCTTTACCGTTGCTTAATAAGGCACTCTTCCCCAATATTCTGTCAGCATTCTAAAAGAAGAAACAAGCAAACACGTAACAAGTTTAGCATGTACCAGTATATGAAACTCATTTCGGTGAACCAGTTCATTAGTAAGGTGGACAGTATGAAACTACCAAGTCTTCTATTGCCAAGTACTAGTACATAATAAAAGCATCAAACAAACATATATCTATGTCCTATGGTAGCAATGGAATCTTAAATTAGAACAGTTGTTTTTCAGGTTTAGGCACTTGTTCTACATGAACAGAGTACAGTAAGACGCAAGAATATAATACTTAAAATAGAAAATGAGCTCATAGACCTTGCCACATTCTTGGTTCGGGACCAGTACAGAACAAGGCTTTCCCAGTCATCGTCCAGTAAATGTGTCTCAGGAGAACGTAAGGGAATTTGATGAGTTTCTTTGCCGGTGAAGTACATTTTCTCCAGGTAATTCTGATACTGCCACCAAGCATTCTGGAAGATAGCAGAGGTATTAGCACATGTTACCTCATCCTGAGTTTCCAAATCGGTCCTTCTCTATTGAGAAAAATGGGAAAATTTGTTGTATTATAACCATCATGGAGGTAGGATGTATGGGACGAAGCAAAGTAATTGCCATGAATAACATTACTTACACATAACTCCTGGACAAACACCTCCAACTGGCATTTTCCTTCATCTTCAATATAATATTTCCAAGATGGGTACGCACATACGATTTAACAACATCAAATGCGATAGATGCTAAACTACGACTAGCTGGTTGTGCTTCCTCCACAGGAATAGGCGTACTAACTAGTGGAGTTGGGGTTCGCCGTGATAGTACTGGCCCTTTGGGCACTGGAGATGCCTTACTAACTGCTCTTGTTTGGGAGCTCTATGGTGGAGATGGTGCTGTGTCAACAGGAACTGGGTTACTATCGGCTGGGTTGGGGTTAGATTGGGTGAAGCTGGTTCTCTGTCCATCATAGTAGGGGTACAATCTGCGAGAGTTTGGGTTATGTGTGGTAGGGCTGGTTCTTGTGCATGTACAACCAAGGTGCTATCTCCACCAAGAGGTAGCACTGTTTTATTTGAAGACCGTGTTTTTAGTCCGCTAGATACTGGCATCACCCGCTCCAATTCAAATGGCTGATAAACATGAAACACAGTTGAATGTACAGACATTGTATGAGAGACAGATGCAATAGATAGTGTGGAAAAAAGAGGGCATGAAATAGTTGACATGTATATTGTTTAATTAAAATGGATAGTGTCGTGGTTTTGTCACGGCAGATGTCCTAGAGAAAGGACTTAGTCGTGGAGCCATCGCGATGGGTTAGCTTGAAGGGGTTAAAGCGGACACAGGGACGCAAGAGAGTTTATACTAGTTCGGCCCCTTCGATGAAGGTAAAAGCCTACGTCTAGTTGTGATGGAATTGATGGGGTTTCGATGACCAGGGAGCAAACAAGCTTCGCCTATGTCTCGAGTTGTTGTCTGTTGTCCTTGAACCGCCGCCGGGTCGTCCCCTTATATACACGAGTGATGCCCGTCGGTTCACAAAGTCCCAATACCGGCTCATAGATGTGTTCGGTTTGGTCTCTACTTATTCCTAACTTACAATACAAGTTAAATACTAACGCCGGTTTACGGCTACATGCCTTGAACCGGCTATGGGCCTTGAGCCCTCATCTGCCTTTTTGGGCTTTAACATACTTAACTACTGACGAAGTTAACCCGGCCCAGATAGGCCGGTTTACGCCCAGTAGTGATATCCCCAACATTAGGCCCCAGATTGATTTGAACATGTTCATGTCAATCCTTTGGCAAAAATCTTCATCTTCAATATCTTCTTGTAGTTTGTTGAACCGCCATGATGTCATCTTCTCTGGTCGTTGTAAACCGGCGTGACATCACCTGTTATAAAGGACCTTAGTAGGTCTGCGACAATTAAGGCGACATCTTCGTTTCCAAACCCATGGTCCCTTGATTTTCGCACCTGACTCCTGTCCCTTGCCTTATAAATAGGATCGAAGGGTCATTTCTTTTTCACCTCCGTGCCCTTCTGCTTCGTCTTCCTCGCGTCGCCCAGCTTCGGAGCTCCGCTGCCACCGTCAACCTCTGCATCAACCTTGGCCGCTGCATCAACCTGGGCGCACCAGGGCACCGTAGCAACCTTCCGTGTCTTTCCCATATCCAGTAAGTCTTCTATTCTTTTCAACACAGATCTGCTCTAGGGTTTCATGTTCTTCTAGTGTTCATTGCCTCTTTTGTGTTCATACGATAGCTCCTAGATGCATCTGTGAATCCTTGCTCTGCGTAGCGGTAGGTTTTAGCATCCGCCTTCAGTTTCATGCCTCAAGACCATAGATCTATATGTATCTCTGCCCATTGATTCAGTACTGTTCTTTTTTGAATCTTGAAATTTTTCCTTCTTTTCTGAACTTGCTTCAGATCCGTCGCTGTAGAGAAGTCTTGTGAAATTTGTTTCTATAAACTTACTCATCTGCTTCAATGTTTAGACCAGGCGGTTTAACTTTGTAGAAAAAATTGCCAAACCGGTATATACCATTAGTCCCCTTGTTGAACCGCCAGATGTTGTTTCTTCATAAAACTCCGGTTTAGATAGATCTGTCTCCGGTTTAACATTGCACATACCAATGTACCTTAATCAATGCATTTATGAACCGGGATCACCTACCTTATAGATTTCATCATGGCCAAGCAAGTATATGAGTGCAACTGGGTTCCTTCTCGTGTCACAGAGGCTCAACTGGACGATTTAGTCCTGATCGGCGCCTTAGGCAGCAAAGATACCATCCATTGGAGGGCTCCTGGCAAAGAATGCCCTCCCACACCTCAAGAAGGAGAGGTCGTCGTTTTCGTAGATCACTTAGCCCGGGGCTTTAAGCCGCCCGGTTCTAAATTTTACCGGGACATTTTAGACGATTTTCAACTCCACCCACAAGACACTGGTCCCAACTCTGTTACAAATATGTGTCACTTCCAAGTGCTCTGTGAGGCATTCTTTCAAGAGGAGCCCACAGTGGATTTGTTCAGAGACTGTTTCCATCTAAACTGTCGTACTGAGTTTTCTGATGGTTCCAATACGGAATTGGGCGGTGTGGCAATTCAGAAAAGGAAAGAGGTCACATATCCTCATGCCAAACTGCATAGCCACCCCAAAGAGTGGAATCAAACATGGTTCTATTGCAAAGACACCTCCCCTGCTGGTGAAAATCCTTTGCCTGGCTTTCATCCGGAGCGGCTTAGCAATACACACCCCTTTCCGCAAAGGTTGACTGCCAAGGAGAGAAGAAAATACGCTCCTCAACTGTCCAAGCTCAGAGCCTTTATGGCTAATGGTTTAACAGGGGTTGATCTCGCTCGCTGTTGGATATCATGGAGCATACTACCCCTTAGTCAGCGCTCCGGTTTGATGTGCGAGTATACTGGCAGTGTTGATGACCCACTGCGACATGCCAACATCTAGCTCACCGATGAAGAAATCACAGAGGCTGTGAATAAAATGCTGAATGAACCGGAACACATCTGTGCTAAAACCGGCCTGCTTCCCTTCTGTGCCACCAACAAACCGCCAACTGTAAGAGTTTGATTTTTCTTTTTGCCGAATCTGTTATTGATATATCTGGTCATTGTTTAATATTAGTGTTTGTGTAACCATGGCAATGATCCGTTTTGGAGCAAGAAACTACCGCAGGAGAAACCAGAAAAACCAGACAAACCGGAAAGAGCAACCCGGCAAAAGACTAAAGCTGTGAAGAAGACTGCCCACAGGAAAAGAACCACTGCATCCTCTAATCCGGCCCCTGATGATGATGTGGATAATCCGGACCTTGAGGTAGGGCTTGACTCACTTGGCTTATTTTTCATGTGTCTTATTGATGATGATATTTGTCAGGATGATGCCGAAGCCAGGCATGCTGATGCTACAGAGGTAATTATTCTCTCTTCCGATTCAGAACCTTTGCCTTCACTAAAAATCCGTCAGGCAAACCGGAAAGTTAAATTTTCTCATCCTCTTGCTTATTTGGATCCCAAATTTCTTATGAAGACCCAACGGCACGAAGCTCGTCGCACAACCTGGCACAGCGGCCAGGTAGTTACCTCCGCCGGTTTACCGAACAGTCCGGTTCGGAAACGCCGTTCAGAGGTCTCTAATTTGCTTGTTAGTGCTTGTCCTAAAGCGGGCTGCTTTCGTCAACCTCTTAATCCATCTGACTCCGATTACCCGGTTACTTCCCACTCATCCTCTGGCGAGTCATCGGCTACTTAGCTGCCACCGCTCAAAACGGTGCTTGGGTAAGCTATACTTATCATAATATTTGCAGTACATCACCTTGGAACATATGCTGTATTTGATTTTGTTATTCCTTTCAGGGCCAAGCCTAGGCCATGCAAGAAGGCTCGCCTGGACAAAGCGGCCGAAGAGGATGCCATCCTTGAACCGGGCAAAACACCAGATCTTGAAGCGGCTATTCCTGAGGATATACCCAATGATCCACCGCAGCAAGACGATGATCTTATTGCTGAACAGAGACCTATTGATACCTCAAGTCCTGTCAATCAACCCACCAGCTCCATCCGGATTGAGAAATCCACCGGTCCAACAAAGCCTACTGACAAGCCAACAGCCCCAGTGCAAACCGGCGATGCCAAGGATGATGAGGTTGTCATTACTAGCATTGGCCATACAGAGCCAAGCAATCCTGACACTTTGTCCAAACATACTGCCAAGGAAGAATTTGCTGCCTTTGGCAAAGGCAAGTGGAATGCTGATCTGGCGACTTGCGCTGCTCTGAACACCCAAGATATCCATTCCGGCTATCTGAACCGGCTGTATACCAGTCGTGACTATGAAGCCGGTCTGGTTAACATGATGAAAGATAAATATGAGGTAACTTCCATATGCTCTTTCCTGCTTGTATGCTTCAATTCTTGCTGACTCTCCTAGCCCCCAAGGGCCGGTTTGTAATCTTCTTTCAAACCGGGACTTACTAATATAGATCTTAATGCTTTGAAATTCGCTGATGTAGTCCCCAAGGGCCGGTTCAACTTAGCGTAGTTAAACCAGGACTTTAAGTAATTGAGATCGCCGCATCAGAATATATACGAGCAAATAGCCATTAGCCCGCAAGTGCCAAGTTGAATACTTGTATTGATCTTGGGACTTTGTAAGCAATTGAAAGATGAAGATCGAATATGCATTAGCCCCCAAGTGCCAAGTGCATAACTTGTTATGTGGTTGGTACTTCAATCCTTGTACCGTTTTGCTGAATCATATAACTGTCTGCATGCAGGCTGAGCTGAAGACGAAAGAAAGCCAAATCGCCGATCTCCAAGAAAATCTGAAATCCCAACAAGCTGAAACCTCCAAAGCAAAAGAGGAATTAACCAGCGCTTTAAGCGCCATGGAACAGGTTAAGGAGAGCTTCAAGAAGAAGCGGGCGGATTGGGCCACTAAAAAATCTGCTTTAATCAAACGAGCAGAAGATGCCGAGGCTGCACTAAAACCAGTGGCGGATGAACTGACCAGCATAAAGCGACACGTGCATGCCATGACCACTGCTATCTTTGGTAAGCTGGTTTGTCTTCTGAATTGATTCTGCCGTCTTACAGAGCTGCCGGTTTGTTAACCCTTTATGATTTTTCAGGGACACGCATTGGTCACTTGGGGTCAGATGTGCGGAAGAAATTGAAAGCCGCCTACACATTGATCGAACAACTGTATACTGGTGCACAACGGATCATCTGTACTGCATCCCACAACAAGCCGGCGCCCACTTTGATTCAGGACACTCTGATGAGACTGTCGGTGCTTCTTGCCCGGGTTGAAGAGCTGAAGAAATCTGCTGCTCGAACCGGTGCGATCAATGCCTTAATCCGGGCAAAAGCTTGGGTGCCGGATTTTGATCCTATTAAAGCGGCTCAGGGCTATCCCAGCTTGAAGGAAGACGGGTCAGAGTTTAGTGAAGCGGATCTGCGAGCAATAAACCGGGAGGTGCATCCGCTAGCTTGTCAATTGGCTGAAGAAGCAGACTTGTCTCATTATCAAGCCCAATATGGCAATCAAAACGAGCGAATAGCTGCACCAATTCATGAAGCGGAAAATCTTATCCCTCCAATCCATAAGCATACTTACGCTCCCAATATTGACCCGTCATTGCCGATCCATGATGAAGCTGTCTTTCAAGCATTAATGGGAATCGACTAGACAACTGTTGATTTCCAGCCGCTGGGTAGAGAAACTGAAGCTAAAGCGGTGCGGGATGATCCACAACCATCAGGCCAAGCCGGTGACCAAGCTTGAACCGGAAGCCGGTTTAAAACTGCTTTTCCCTTGCGAAAAACAATGATCTTATTGTGGGCACCGTGTTGCCTTGTAATAGGCTAGCTGATACTTTTGATGTTGATATGCCTTCGTGCATAATTACTGCAACTTGCTCTTCCTTTGGGTGATGAACTTTCCAAAGTACTTTCTGCAATAAAAAATCTTAAAGTGCCACCGCGGTTGTACCGTCAGGCGGAATATGATGTCTGCATACATGAAATCAAAACATCCGAAATTTTTAAGTATATGACCAAAATTTTTGAGATACATAATACCTGCCATCGTTGGGCGTGAAGTTGGCTTGGCCAATCTTGAAGCGGAGTTTTATAAACCCACACTGTTGGAGGAGATAGCAGCTCATGTATATATATGATGCCAGTTTACCATGTAAACCGTGCCGGGTTATAATAAACACCGTGTTACTCCGTACTAGGATGTTTAACAAAAAATCAAACCGAGCAAATAGTCTCCGGATTAAAATGGATCGTGTTCCGTTAATTGACAGTTTGAACCGGCTTAAAACTTTGTCGGTTTAAAAAACGCAAAAGAAAGAAATATCTTTCAAAAAATGTGAAGCAAAGGCAATGACAAAATCGTTTGCAAAAAGAGGCTTATTTGAGCTGATCAGATGGCGTTACCATGGTCGGACACGACCAAGCTCCCGATAGGTGTAGCTATGGTTCAAGTCAGCCAGGTCCCCAAATGAAACTATGGCATTTTATGCCGATCAAGTGGCATGGCAATGGTTCGGGTTCGACCAAGCCCCCAAGTGATTCTGTGGCCTTAGGCCGATCAAGAGGCATGACTGGTTCAGACGTGACCAAGTCCCCAAGTGATCTGGTGGCTCTCACCTATCAAGAGGTATTGCATTGGTTCGGACACGACCAAGCCCCCAAGTGATATAACATGATGCTTTTGAAAAGCTAACTCAAGGGGTAAACCGGAGACCGCTTTAGAACAACTCCGTGTAACCACACATGATGTAAAAGAACAGATACCCCGCTTTAGCCGAGGTTCCGGTTTATTATATTTAATCATAATATATACATCATCATAATATGTACATAAGTGGAGTCAATGGCTCAGGTATAGTAAGGCCGAAGATGAGCTATGTTCCACGGCCTGTTGGTCTCTTCCTCTGATGTACGTGAGTCTTTATGCTCTCGAATATCGATCAGATAGTATGACCCATTGTGCAGATTCTTGCTGGCCACAAAAGGTCCCTCCCAAGGTGGGGATAGCTTATGCATATCAGTCTGGTCTTGGATGAGCCGAAGCACCAAATCTCCCTCTTGAAAGGTTCTGGTTTTAACTCGGCGACTGTGATAACGACGAAGATCCTGTTGGTAAATCGCTGAGCGAGCAGCTGCTATGTCACTCTCTTCATCCAACCGGTCCAAAGCATCTTGCCATGCTGTCTCGTTGTCTGCTTCAACATAAGCCGTCACACGAGGTGAATCATGACGGATATCACTAGGGAGAACCGCCTCCGCTCCATAGACCATGAAGAATGGTGTGTATCATGTTGATCTGTTGGGTGTGGTATTGATGCTCCATAACACAGATGGTAATTCTTCTACCCAACAACCCGGTGTTCTCTGCAAAGGAACCATAAGCCGAGGCTTGATGCCTCTCAAAATCTCTTGATTAACCCTTTCTGCTTGACCATTGGACTGTGGGTGTGCTACTGATGAAACGTCAAGCCGGATGTGCTCCCGTTCGCAGAACTCCTTCATGGCACCCTTGGACAAATTGGTACCATTATCTGTGATGATACTGTATGGAAAGCCAAACCGGAAAATCACATTTTTGATAAACTGAACCGCCGTGGCCGCATCACACTTGCTAACCGGTTCTGCCTCCACCCACTTTGTGAACTTGTCAACCGCCACCAGGAGGTGGGTCTTCTTATCTTTGGACCTTTTGAAAGGCCCAACCATATCCAGCCCCCAAGTCGCAAACGGCCAAGTAATTGGAATCATTCTCAATTCTTGAGCTGGCACATGAGCACGTCTTGAAAACTTTTGGCAACCGTCACATCATCTGACCAGATCCTCTGCATCAGCATGAGCAGTTAACCAATAGAAGCCATGGCGAAACGCTTTAGCTACCAAAGATTTTGAACCGGCATGGTGACCACAATCTCCTTCGTGGATCTCACGCAAAATTTCACAGCCTTCTTCAGGAGACACACAACGTTGAAACGCCCCTGATATACTGCAATGATGCAACTCGCCATTGACAATAATCATGGACTTGGACCGCCGGACTATCTGTCGGGCCAGAATCTCATCCTCTGGTAACTCGCCCCGGTTCATGTACGCCAGGTAAGGAAGCGTCCAATCCGGAATGACATGAAGAGCTGCCACCAATTGAGCCTCCGGATCAGGAATAGCCAAATCCGCTTCACCAGGGAGCTTAACCGACGGGTTGTGCAGCACATCCAGAAAAACATTGGGCGGGACCGGTTTGCGGCTGATAGCCCAGCCGGCTTAAAGCGTCCGCCGCTTCATTCTTCCGTCGGTCCATGTGGTCCACCTGATAGCCTTTAAAATGACTTGCAACAATATCCACCTCACGACAATATGCTGCCATGAGTGGGTCCTTGGAGTCCCAAGTGCCAGACACTTGTTGAGCCACGAGGTCCGAGTCACCGAAGCACTTAACTCGACTTAGGTTCATCTCCTTAGCCATCCGGAGACCATGGAGCAAGGCTTCATACTCAGCTGCATTGTTAGTACAAGGAAACATTAAGCGGAGAACGTAACAAAACTTATCACCTCGTGGGGAAGTTAATACGACTCCAGCCCCCGAGCCTTCCAATTGCCTGGATCCATCAAAATGGATGGTCCAATATGTGTGATCCGGCTTTTCCTCAGGTGCTTGCATTTCCGTCCAATCATTGATGAAATCAACCAGTGCTTGAGACTTCACCGCCGTCCGAGGCACATACTTCAATCCGTGCGGCCCAAGCTCTATAGCCCACTTGGCAATCCGGCCAGTCGCTTCTCGGTTCTGGATGGTATCCCCCAAAGGAGCAGAACTGACCACCGTAATTGGGTGCCCTTGGAAGTATTGCTTAAGCTTCTGGCTTGCCATAAAAACTCCGTACACCAGCTTCTGCCAATGCGGATACCTTTGCTTGGACTCAATGAGTACCTCGCTGATATAATAGACCGGACGTTGAACCGGATGCTCCTTACCTGCCTCCTTTCGCTCCACCACAATAGCCACGCTGACCGCACGAGCATTAGCAGCAACATATAGCAGTAACGGCTCCTTGTCAATGGGAGCGGCGAGCACAGGCGGATTGGCCAATTGCCGCTTTAAGTCCTCAAATGCTTCATCAGCAGCAGAACTCCAGACGAACTGATCCGTCTTCTTCAACATCTGATACAAAGGGATTGCCTTCTCACCAAGGCGGCTGATAAACCGGCTTAACGCGGCAATCCGGCCTGCCAGGCGTTGAACATCATTGATACACTTTGGTTTAGCCAGGGAGGTGATGGTTGTGATCTTCTCCAGATTAGCCTCAATTCCCCTGTTGGACACCAGAAAACCCAATAACTTGCCCGCCGGTACACCAAAGACACACTTATCCGGATTAAGCATCATCTTGTACGTCCTTAGGTTATCAAAGGTTTCCTTCAAATCGTCAACCAGAGTCTCCTTCTCCCTGGACTTAACCACGATATCATCCACGTAAGCATGCACATTACGGCCAATCTGCTTGTGAAGAAAACTTTGTACACACCGTTGATAAGTTGCCTGGGCACTTTTGAGCCCAAAGGGCATAGACACATAGCAGAAGGCTCCAAAGGGAGTTATGAATGTCGTGTAGTCAGTGTGGCCATTTTGATCTGATGATAGCCAGAATATGCATCCAAAAAACTTAAACGCTCACAACCCGCCGTAGCATCAATGATTTGATCAATACGGGGGAGGGCAAAAGGATCTGCTGGACAAGCCTTATTAACATCTATGTAATCCACACACATGCGCCAGGTGCCGTTTTTCTTAAGGACTAGCACCGGATTGGCAAGCTACTCAGGGTGAAAAACTTCAACAATAAAACCAGCTGCTAAGAGCCTGGCTACCTCTTCTCCAATCGCCTTGCGTCTTTCTTCGTTAAACCGGCGGAGGAACTGTTTCACCGGTTTGTATTTAGGATCCACATTAAGGGTGTGCTCAGCGAGTTGCCTCGGTACACCTGGCATATCAGAGGGCTTCCATGCAAAAATGTCCCGATTCTCACGGATGAACTCGATGAGCGCGCTTTCCTATTTCGGATCCAAGTTGGCACTGATGCTGAACTGCTTGGACGAATCGCCAGGTACGAAGTCAACAAGCTTAGTTTCTGCTGCCGATTTGAACTTTAGGGCCGGATCATGCTCCGTAGTTGGCTTTTTTAATGGAGTCATGTCCGCCGGATCAACACTGTCCTTATAATACTTCAGCTCCTCGGTGGCACAAACCGACTCTGCGTAAGCCGCATCTCCTTCCTCGCACTCCAAAGCGATTTTACGGCTTCCGTGAACCATTATTGTCCCCTTGTAACCCAGCATCTTGAGCTGCAAATACACATAACAGGGTCGTGCCATAAACTTGGAGTAGGCCGGTCGCCCAAACAGAGCGAGATATGGACTTTGGATTTTCACCACTTCAAACGTCAATGTCTCCGACCTGGAATCATGATCATCTCCAAAGGCCACTTCTAGAGCTATCTTACCAACAGGATATGCTGACTTGCCAGGTACTACACCGTGGAACATCGTATTAGACGGTTTGAGATTTTTATCTGTTAGTCCCATATGACGGAAGGTCTCATAGTATAAGATATTAATGTTGCTCCCTCCATCCATGAGCACTTTGGTGAACTTGTAACCTCCCACCTGAGGTGCCACCACCAGAGCCAACTGACCCGGATTATCAACCTGGGGAGGGTGATCCTCTCTGCTCCATATGATTGGCTGTTCAGACCAGCGTAGATAACGGGGCACGGCCGGTTCAACAAAGTTGACTGCCCGCCTCTGAACCTTCCGGTCTCGCTTGTCCAAGCTAGTGGTGAAGACATGGTACTGCCCACTATTCAATTGCTTTGGGTTGCTCTGGTAACCTGACTGTTGCTGCTGCTGGTTACAACCACCCTGGTTGTTCTGATTATTTTGGTTATTATGTCCGCCCGGATTACCATTAAATCCTGAACCGGAATTTCCTCCACCGTAACCCGGCCCGGATCCTGAGCCACCGCCGGAGCCGTGATCATACCGGAAAGCATTAGAATTCTTGAACTCCTGCATAATAAAGCAATCCTTCCAAAGGTGGTTTGCTAGCACCTCCTTCGTCCCATGTCTTGGACAGGGCTGGCTTAGTAGATAATTTAGGCGATCCAGGTTAGGGTTGGGTGCCCCACTGCGATTTTTCGGTTTACCCTTGTGTCGCTGGCCATTCTCCTGCGCGTTGGTATTAGCCACAAAGTCCATGTTACCATCCGCTTTACGCTTGCCTCCACCACCATTGCCTGCCCAGTGATGCTGCTGACCTTTGGAGTTGTCGTTCCTCTTTCCCTTCCCTGCCTTGTCATCATCAAATTCGGGATCCTTGGTACTATCAGAATCAGCATACTTTACCAAAGCAGCCATGAGGGTCCCCATATCAGTGCAATGGCGCTTCATCCGTCCCAACTTCAGCTTTAGGGGCCCAAACCGGCAGTTGCCTTCTAGGGTTAAGACTGCGGTATCAGCGTTGATGCGGTCTGATGAATGCAACACTTGTGAGACCCGGCGCACCCAATGAGTCGTCGATTCTCCTTCCTCCTGGACACAGGCAGCTAAGTCTACTATTGACATGGGCTGCTTACATGTATCCTTGAAATTATTGATAAACCGGGATCGTAATTGGGCCCATGAACTGATAGAATTGGCCGGTAAGCTTTTTAACCAAGTGCAGGCCGTTCCTTCAAGCATCATGGTGAAGTATTTCACACATGCCGCATCATCCACATCCAGCATATCCATGGCCATCTCATAGCTCTCCACCCATGTCTCTGGGGGTTGGTCCGCCGTGTAATTTGGTACCTTGCGCGGGCCCTTGAAATCCTTGGGCAGGCGCACATTGCGTAAAGCGGGGACAAGGCAAGGCACCCCAAAGAGCTAGAAGTAACACCGGGTTCGACCGAAATAGTTGGACGAACCGGCGTAAGCTACCGAGCCTGATATTGTGCGGCTAACTCGGCCTCCCTGCGTGCTCGGGCCCGGTCCACCACTTCATGAGCGTTATCAGCACCACCCACTGGGTTGTTGTCGTGGGGTGCTCCATGTCGTTCATTGCTTGACACTGCTGGTTCCTCCATACGCCTGCTATAGCTCCGGCTTGGGCGAGGGGTCGAGTGGATCCGGTCACAGCTGTACGAGTATGCTTCCTGTTGGTCCAAAGCTGTCCTAAGAAGCTCCTTGACCCATCGCGTCTCTATCGCCTGCGGTGAGTCACCTTCAATTGGAATGGCCTCCAGCCGTGCAGCAGCGGCGACGAGATTGTCCATTGGGTTGGAGTAGTGACCCGGAGGTGTTGAAACAACCTGAGGTATAATGGTGTTTTGACGAGGCGGATCCATCCGACGAGGCTGAACCGGCGCACCGGTCCCAGGAGCTTCCGCCCGGTTTCCCTCCAGCGGATTACTGGTTCCTGCTCCCGGGGTGTTGAAAAGGTCTCTGGCCTCAAAAACCGGAGGCAAACGGGATCGATACTTCCTCCTCATGACTTCATGCGACGCGTTCTGGTCCAACATGAGCCTGTAGGCTTGTGCATCTAGAGCGGCCCGCTCTGTGGCCATCCTGGTATCCTCAGTTGCTAGGTCCGCCTTGGCCTGGGTGATCTGTTCCCTTACCTTTGCAATCTCTGCGTTGTGGACGTCCTGATCCGCCGGATTAGCTTCTGCCATAAGCACGGCCAATACATCAAATAGCTCTGATAGAACTTGAGCTGGCGGGCGCACAGGGCCTCCTGCCCCGACAGCCGTTGCCGCTGCTGAACCGGAGGTTGTTGCCGCAGCGGTCGAAGAATGAAGCGCTGCTTGTGTGCCGGCCATGAATATTCCAACTCAGTTGGGCAGATCAGAGGGGTCCGGAATACTGTCGCCGTCGGAACAGCCCCCAATCCGGCCATCTTGTAGCTGATATAGAGATTCGGTTTCTCCGGTTGATGACTCATCGCCGGAGTAAATGACGGTCTCGCCGCCAGATCCCGATCCATCCTCATGACCTCCTCCATGGATGACTCCCATGAAGGCACGCTTCATGGCCGGTTTAACCCGAGCAAATTGCGCACGCTGAGCCGTTTCGACGAGGTCGGTGCAGATATCCGGCTCAGGGCCCGGTTGTCCGATCTTGCCGATGAAAACGTGTATGCCACAAAAGGGGACCCGGTACCCATACTCAACTGAGCCGGCCTCGGGGCCCCAGCTTGCATCGTCGATGTAAAGCTTGCCGTGACGACTCTTAGTCATCCGGCCTACGGCGTAGCCCTCGAGTCCTTCAAAGCAGCCCTCCAAGAACTTGAAACCATCGTGCGATAGCCCCACGGTGGGCGCCAACTGTCGTGGTTTTGTCATGGCAGATGTCCTAGAGAAAGGACTTAGTTGTGGAGCCATCGCGACGGGTTAGCTTGAAGGGGTTAAAGTGGACACAGGGATGCAAGAGAGTTTATACTAGTTCGGCCCCTTCGATGAAGGTAAAAGCCTACGTCTAGTTGTGATGGAATTGATGGGGTTTCGATGACCAGGGAGCAAACAAGCTTCGCCTATGTCTCGAGTTGTTGTCTGTTGTCCTTCAACCGCCGCCGGGTCGTCCCCTTATATACATGGGTGACGCTCATCGGTTCACAAAGTCCCAATACCGGATCATAGATGTGTCCAGTTTGGTCTCTACTTATTCCTAACTTACAATACAAGTTAAATACTAACGCCGGTTTACGGCTACAGGCCTTGAACCGACTATGGGCCTTGAGCCCTCATCTGCCTTCTTGGGCTTTAACATACTTAACTACTGACGAAGTTAACCCGGCCCAGATAGGCCGGTTTACGCCTAGTAGTGATATCCCCAATAGATAGCATGACATAATTTCACATATATGATGTCTATCTAAACTGGATAGCATAGCATAACATAATTCAAAGATATGATGAATAACTAAACAGGATCGCATGACATAATTCACCTACATGTTATCTAAGTAATCAGGATTGCATCATTTAATTCACATATGTGATTTATATGCTAAACAGAGGGCATTCGATATGATGTCTGAACTGAGAACATGGTGTTGAGTATTGTGTATATGATGTCTAAACTATGCAATGCAAGACACCATATGCATGATATGAGCAGTATAACCGTGCCAAGTTAGAGCATACACCTCAGTGGGGGAATAGGACTGGTCATCTGCCTCTGAATCCATCTCTGAGGAGCTATCGGGACCCAACAAGAGATTTGCTTCGATAGGTAGCACTGTTTGCTCTGAAGGCCTTGTTTTCACTGCAGATTTTTCCATCTCCCACCCAAATGGCTGTTTCACAGGAAGAGTGGTTTAATGTACAAACATTGTCGACAAATGGAAATGTAATGAAGAAAAGGATGGGCAAGATATCATTCAAATATATGATGCCTGGTTAAACAGGATGGCATTGCACATTTCACATATATTATGGCTGGCTAAAAGACATGAGACTGCATAATTCCCATATATGATATAGAAACTAAACAGGTGTCATTACAGAACATGTCTAAACTAAGCATATGACATATATGATGTCAAAAGAGGCACTGCAAGGCAACATATGCATGATATGACTAACATCATCATGCCAAGGTAGAGCAAACACCTTGGGGGTAAATAGGAGTGGTCAGCGGCGTCCGAATCCGCCTCAGAATAGATATCTTCCTCTGGATTACAATCTGGAGAGGGGTGGGGAGGGTTTGCCATTGAACCCACCATGGAGCGATGTCTGCATGACATTGTATTGCCGCGCAAAACTCTTCTCTTTTTCTCTACATGTTCAGCATGACTATGTACAATATCTGACATGCATACGAAAAAAATATGGTGAGATTATGTAAGGAGAGCATGCAAAAATTTAGAGTGATGGTAACAACCAGTGGGTCAATGTTTTCCCGTTGAACCAAAATAGCCCTAATGGATCGACGTGAATGTATAGTAATAAGTGATGCAACAAGTGTACAACCTCTTTGCCGTAGCCGTGTTGACCTCAGCATCATTGGGTTGGTCACTGAAGCAGTTGAGGCAGAGGTGGCTGTCGGAGGTGTGGAGGAAGATCTGAGGAATCTGTTTTGATGGATCGTTCTATCGTTGGAGCAGCTCCGGTGAGCCATAAGACATCAAGGCTGAAGCAGCACAAGACAGACATCGTCAATCTCAAGTGGGATTCTAATAACATCTCCAATAGATGACGTAAAATGGATGTAAAAATAAAATCACCAAAAACTACCTGACTACAACAGATGAGGTAAAAACTGTTGACTCTGAACTTAACTGTCGAAACTGAAATTTACTGTGGAATCTGAATGCTACTGTCGAAACTGAACGCAATGGTAGCAGAGAGGCACTTGACATGTAGTTTAGGGAGGGCCTGCAGTTCATCTTCAACCTGCACCCCCTGAGCCGCCAGCCACCACCGAATGAACCGCCGGCCCCAGCGCCGCCTCGCCGCCCCGAAACAACTCGCCACCGCCACCCCGGCCAGCCCTCTAGCCCCCCACCCTGAACCCTAAGATAGATAGTGGGGTACCTCTCTGGCGAGCCCCCGTCCTCGCTGCGGGTGGTTCTTCCTTAACTCCGGCGAGCCCCCCCCCCCCAACCCCTGAAAATCGACTGACCCAAAAGTTGATTCAGTCGACTGAAGTAGAGCAGCAGCACGAGTGAGGGAGAGAGCAGCAGCAGCAGCACGAGCGAGGCGGAGAGCAGCAGCAGCAGCTGGGCGAGCGAGCGAGCGATCGAGCAAGAGCCCGAGCAGCAGCAGCAGATCCGGCTGGTATGGACGCCGCCGCTGAAGGGGCCTCGCACTGGGGGAGAGCCCCCGTGGAGATGTCGACCGCGGCGCCGGCTTCATGGTAGGCGCTCCATGGGGGTGCGGGATGGAGCACCGTCGGCGCCGGGAGGTCGAGTTAAGGAGAAGGTGCGATGCGATGAGTGTACAACCTCTTTGGTGGCGCCGAGTAGGCCTCGGCTTCGTCCGAGGAGTCGGTGAGGATGCTGCGGTTAGTAGGTTAAGGCGGCGCTGTGGGGATGGAGCAGCCGCGATAGACGAGGCGATCGTCGGAGCAGCTCCTTGGAGGTGGAGGACGGGGCGGCTAAACAGGCGGGACGGCGAGATGGACGACGGATCCTCATCCGGGGAGGTGGACGAGGGACGTCGAGCTGTTGCGGTGGACGACGTCGTCGGGAAAGAGGCTCCGGCTGGGAAGCGGTGACGTGGCGGACGGAGGAGGGTGGGGTTTCGCGGCTGGAGCGGAGAGGTTATGGCGGCCTGGGATTTCGAATGGTGAAAAGGGGGCGATGGGAGGGGGTGAAGCATGACTTAGGAACGCGCTTGTCCAAAATGTAGGGTGTGTTACAAAAGTACCCCCCACCGATTTGAACTAGCGGCCCTTTCGGCTCAGGGTTAGAAGGGGGATTTTGCATGTCGGGATTTGGCAGCTGGAGGGAGTTTTCGCGCGCGTTGTAATTTCGGGATAGCAAGGCGCGGGTTGTGAAGCGCCAGTTTTGGGAGCACAATATCTGAATTTTCGGGATATAACAAGACGCGGGTTGAATTTTAGGGACAAGCCTAACGTGTAGTAATATTGTACTTGTACGTACCAAATCAATTTGCACTTCCCTCAACCAAAAAGAAAATGAAAAAAATAAAACTATTCACACCACACAAAGAGAGAGTCTTGCCCCGTTTTACTATACAAATGCTATTCAAAGCTACTCCCTCCTTCCATCTATATAGGGCCTAATGCGTTTTTCGATGCTAACTTTGACAAAATATTAGAGCAATGATATATGACATGCAACTTACACAAAGCACACTGTTAAATTCGTCTGTGAAAGGTTCTTTCAATGATATAATTTTCACATTGTGCATGTCATGTACTATTAATCTTGTCAATAGTCAAAGGCGGTCTTAAAAATCTCATTACGCCCTATATAGATGGAAGGAGGGAGTATGAATCCATGATATGTCCGATTAAATTTTTTCGCTTGCTGTATAATGCATGTAACCTACTCATACCAACATTTTAGTGCATTCCAAATGTCTATACTACCGCTGCAATTCGAACTAAATTTGAATTCGTTTCTCTATTTCAATAAGAATCTACAATCATGATTGTTGCCAACTTCAACCATCATAGTTTCCTTGCTATCCGCCAGATATAAATCAGACGGCCTATAATGCAGGATGGTAGGCACACCATCATCAACAACTCTGTTTTTATAAGAGTAGAGATAAAATATATTAAATGTAGTATACCATGTTCATAATCACGCCATGTGTATCACTGTTATATATATTCACACATCCGTCGGTTTGAAACACTATGATAAATTCTTCAAATATCCGAATTCGCTGTTTATAATGAAGTATATATGATCTCTATTCATCTTTTACACCCACACAACCCTCTTATCTTTGTAGCTAGCGCTAACTTTCTCTTGTGCATGCACACGCCCGCATCCCTCTCACCCTCCCTCAGCATTCTATAGCTCCATCACGCAAATTTGTCTTTTCACTTTAGGTCGTTCACCCATGGTGTGTGTAGGCCCCCCAGCTCCTTCTTTACGGCACACATCGATCGATATGCCTCTCTAGCCAGGTGTACCTAGCACAAACACAAGCTTCCCCTCTTCTCTTGTCACCGTCCATGCCTCACTCCCACCACTCTTTTCATCGTTCTCGTACTCGCACACTCCTCCCCCTCGATATAGTATGCCTCTCGTACCACCTCCTACATGCATCCCTCTCTCTCTCTATCCTTCTCCTCGTGCCTCATTTGCTTCTAACACAGACATGCATGTATACCGATCGATCTCCCAACATATACCTAGATTGACTTTAACTACCCCCCCCCCATCGATTGACGTACCTCACAAGTTATGTCTCTCCTTTCTCTTACAAAGGGCGATTGATCTTCCTATGTAGTTACGTCTGCTTACCACAGCCACATCGTCCCCCTCATCATTCGTGCATGCCTCCTGACCCGTCTCTCACACGCACGTGCACATACAACAAGCAGCCATCTCCTCTCTTATTGATATTGCGGGTGTGCCCTCCGTTTGTCTAGCAAGCCTATCCCACCATTTGTTAGAAGCAACTCCACTACCACCCCCTCCAACACTCTAGCTCTGTCTCTCTCCCGACCTTATTCATCTCCTGCACATATGCATGGATGCCGACCGATCTCCCTTAATACATGAGGCAGATCGATCTCCTTAATACATGAGGTAGGCCTCTCTCCTCCTACACACAAATACCAGCCATTGTACCTCTATACTTAATTGGGCCTCCCTCTTCCCCCACCACACATCGATAATCGAGCACTGCAGGTAGCTATCCATGCCACAGAGACAAATTGCACATGTCCCATTGATACGTTTCCAACGTATCTATAATTTTTTATTGCTCCATGCTATATTATCTACTGTTTTGGACTATATTGGGCTTTATTTTCCACTTTTATATTATTTTTGGGACTAACCTATTAACCGGAGGTCCAGCCCAGAATTGCTGTTTTTTTGCCTATTTTCAGTATTTCAGAGAAACAGAATATCAAACGGAGTCCAAACGGAATAAAACCTTCGGGAACGTGATTTTCTCACCGAACGTGATCCAGGAGACTTGGACCCAACTCCAAGGAGTCAAAGAGGCGGTCATGAGGGTGGGGGGCGCACCCACCACCCTAGGGCGCGCCCCCTGCCTCGTGGGCCCCTCGGTGCTCCACCGACGTACTCCTTCCTCCTATATATACCTACGTACCCCCAAACGATCAGAAGGGGAGCCAAAAATCTAATTCCACCGCCGCAACTTTCTGTATCCACAAGATCCCATCTTGAGGCCTGTTCCGGAGCTCCGCCGGAGAGAGCCGTCATCACGGAGGGCTTCTACATCATCATAGCCTCTCCGATGAAGTGTGAGTAGTTTACCTCAGACCTCCGGGTCCATACTTAGTAGCTAGATGGCTTCTTTTCCCCTCTCTTGTGGAGATCTATTTGATGTAATCTTCTTTTTATGGTGTGTTTGTTGAGACCGATGAATTGTGGGTTTATGATCAAGTCTATCTATGAATAATATTTGAATCTTATCTGAATTCTTTTATGTATGATTGGTTATCTTTGCAAGTCTCTTCGAATTATCTGTTTGGTTTGGCCAACTAGATTGGTAGTTCTTGCCATGGGAGAAGTGCTTAGCTTTGGGTTCGATCTAGCGTGTCCTTTCCCAGTGACAGAAGGGGCAGCAAGGCACGTATTGCATCGTTGCCATCGAGGATAACAAGATGGGGTTTATTTCATATTGCATGAATTTATCTCTCTACATCATGTCATCTTGCTTAAAGCGTTACTCTGTTTTTAACTTAATACTCTAGACACATACTGGATAGCGGTCGATGAGTGGGGTAATAGTAGTAGATGCAGAATCATTTCGGTCTACTTGTCACGGACGTGATGCCTATATACATGATCATGCCTAGATATTCTCATAACTATGCTCAATTCTGTCAATTGCTCAACAGTAATTTGTTCACCCACCGTAGAATACTTATGCTCTTGAGAGAAGCCACTAGTGAAACCTATGGCCCCGGGGTCTATTCTCATCATATCAATCTCCATCACTTTAATCTTGCTTTGCTTTTTTACTTTGCCTTTTACTTTTCATTTTGCATCTCTATACCAAAAATACCAAAAATATTATGTCTATCATATCTCACTCTCGTAAGTGACCGTGAAGGGATTGACAACCCCTAATCGCGTTGGTTGCGAGTGGCTATCGTTTTGTGCAGGTACGAGGGACTTGAGCGTGGCCTCCTACTAGATTGATACCTTGGTTCTCAAAAACTGAGGGAAATACTTACGCTACTCTACTGCATCATCCTTTCCTCTTCAGGGAAATCCAACGCAAGCTCAAGAGGTAGCAAGAAGAATTTCTAGCGCCGTTGCCGGGGAGTCTACACAAAAAGTCAACATACCAAGTACCCATCACAATCCCTATCTCTCGCATTACATTTTTTGCCATTTGCCTCTCATTTTCCTCTCCCCCACTTCACCCTTGCTGTTTTATTCGCCCTCTCTCTCTCTATCCTCCCTCTCTATTTGCCTCTTTTTTTGCCCGCTTGCCTTTTGTTTGCTCGTGTGTTGGATTGCTTGTTTGTCGCGATGGCTCAAGATACTACCAAATTGTGTGACTTCACCAATACCAATAATAATGATTTCCTTAGCACTCCAATTGCTCCTCTTGCCAATACTGAATCTTGTGAAATCAATACTGCTTTGTTGAATCTTGTTATGAAAGATCAATTCGCCGGCCTTCCTAGTGAAGATGCCGCTACTCATCTGAATAGCTTCGTTGATTTATGTGATATTCAAAAGAAAAAAGATGTCGATAATGATGTCGTTAAATTGAAGCTATTTCCTTTTTCTCTTAGAGATCGTACTAAATCTTGGCTTTCGTCTTTGCCTAAAAATAGTATTGATTCTTGGAACAAGTGCAAAGATGCTTTTATCTCTAAGTATTTCCCTCCCGCTAAGATCATCTCTCTTAGAAACGATATTATGAACTTTAAGCAACTTGATCATGAACATGTTGCACAAGCTTGGGAGAGAATGAAATTAATGATACGTAATTTCCCTACTCATGGTTTGAATTTGTGGATGATTATACAAAAAATTTATGCCGGATTGAATTTTGCTTCTATAAATCTTTTAGATTCAGCCGCGGGAGGCACTTTTATGGAAATCACTTTAGGATATGCTACTAAACTCCTAGATAATATTATGGTTAATTATTCTCAATGGCATACTGAAAGATCTTCTAATAAAAAAGTGCATGCGATAGAAGAAATCAATGTTTTGAGTGGAAAGATGGATGAACTTATGAAATTATTTGCTACTAAGAGTGTTTCTTCTGATCCTAATGATATGCCTTTGTCTACTTTGATTGAGAATAACAATGAATCTATGGATGTGAATTTTGTTGGTAGGAATAATTTTGGTAACAACGCTTATAGAGGGAATTTTAATCCTAGGCCATATCCTAGTAATCCTTCTAATAATTATGGGAATTCCTACAACAACTCTTATGGAAATTATAATAAGATGCCCTCTGAATTTGAGAATAGTGTTAAAGAGTTTATGAATTCACAAAAGAATTTTAATGCTTTGCTTGAAGAGAAATTGCTTAAAGTTGATGATTTGGCTAGGAACATTGATAGAATTTCTCTTGAGGTTGATTCTTTAAAGCTTAGATCTATTCCTCCTAAGCATGATATCAATGAGTCTCTCAAAGCCATGAGAATTTCCATTGATGAGTGCAAGGAAAGAACCGCTAGGATGCGTGCTTCCAAAGATGCCTTTATTAAAGCGTGTTCTTCCAATTCCTATGAAAATCAAGATGAAGATCTAAAAGTTATTGATGTGTCTCCTATTAAATCTTTGTTTTGCAATATGAATCTTGATGAAACTGAATATGATCTTCCTTTACCTAGAAGGCGTTCTAAAAATTCGGAGTATTTAGATCTTTATGATGAAATTGATGAAAGTGGGATTGAAAGAAATAAAAATCTAGATGTTGCTAAACCCACTATATTGGATTTCAAGGAATTTAATTATGAAAGTTGCTCTTTAATTGATTGTATTTCCTTGTTGCAATCCGTGCTAAATTCTCCACATGCTTATAGTCAAAAGAAAGCCTTCACCGAACATATTGTTGATGCCTTGATGCAATCTTATGAAGAAAAACTTGAGTTGAAAGTTTCTATCCCTAGAAAACTCTATGATGAGTGGGAACCAACTATTAAAATTAAAATTAAAGATCATGAGTTTTATGCTTTGTGTGATTTGGGTGCTAGTGTCTCCACTATCCCCAAAACTTTGTGTGATTTGCTAGATTTCCGCGATTTTGATGATTGCTCTCTAAACTTGCATCTTGCGGATTCTACTATTAAGAAACCTATGGGAAAGATTAATGATGTTCTTATTGTTGCAAATAGAAATTATGTGCCCGTAGATTTCATTGTTCTTGATATAGATTGCAATCCTTCTTGCCCTATTATTCTTGGTAGACCTTTCCTTAGAACGGTTGGTGCGATTATTGATATGAAGGAAGGGAATATTAGATTTCAATTTCCATTAAAAAGGGCATGGAACACTTTCCAAGAAAGAAAATAAAATTGCCATATGAAACTATCATGAGAGCCACTTATGGATTGCCTACCAAAGATGGCAATACCTAGATCTATCCTCGCTTTTATGCCTAGCTAGGGGCGTTAAACGATAACGCTTGTTGGGAGGCAACCCAATTTTATTTTTATTCCTTGCTTTTTGCTCCTGTTTAGTAATAAATAAATTATTTAGCCCCTGTTTTGGTTGTGTTTTTTGTGTTTAATTAGTGTTTGTGCCAAGTAGAACCGTTGGGAAGACTTGGGGAAAGTCTTCTTGAACTTGCTGTAAAAAACAGAAACTTTAGCGCTCACCAGAACTACTGTCATTTTTATTTGGAGAGTGTTATTTAGTTAATTTTTTTTTGAAGACGATTAATAGATAAATCCTCACGTCCAGCAATTTATTTTAGAATTTTTGGGGTTCCAGATCTTGCGCTAGCTACAGATTACTACAGACTGTTCTGTTTTTGACAGATTCTATTTTTCGTGTGTTGTTTGCTTATTTTGATGAATCTATGGTTAGTAAAATAGTTTATAATCCATAGAGAAGTTGGAATATAGTAGGTTTAACACCAATATAAATAAATAATGAGTTCATTACAGTAACTTGAAGTGGTCTTTTGTTTTCTTTCGCTAACGGAGCTCACGAGTTTTCTACTTTAAGTTTTGTGTTGTGAAGTTTTCAAGTTTTGGGTGAATTCTTGTGATGGATTATGGAACAAGGAGTGGCAAGAGCCTAAGCTTGGGGATGCCCATGGCACCCCCAAGATAATCCAAGGACACCAAAAAGTCAAAGCTTGGGGATGCCCCGGAAGGCATCCCCTTTTTCGTCCACTTCCATCTGTAATTTACTTGGAGACATATTTTTATTCACCAACATGATATATGTTTTGCTTGGAGAGTCTTGTATTATTTGTGTCTTTGTGTTTTAGTGTGCCACAATCATCCTTGCTGTACACACCTTTTGAGAGAGCCATACATGAATTAGAATTTGGTAGAATACTCTATGGGCTTCACTTATATCTTTTGAGCTATGTAGTTTTGCTCTATGTGCTTCACTTATATCTTTTAGCGTTATAATTTTGCTATATTTGCTTCACTTAGATCTTTTAGAGAACGATGGTGGATTTGTTTTAAAGAAACTATTTATCTCTCATGCTTCACTTAAATTATTTTGAGAGTCTCTTAATAGCATGGAAATTTGCTTAATAATAATATGCTTGGTATTCAAGATTTGTGAAACTTTCTTTTGAGTGTGTTGAATACTAAGAAAAGATTGAAGCATGATAATTGTTTTGAGATATGGAGGTGATAATATTAAAGTCATGCTAGTTTAGTAGTTGTGAATTTAAAGAATACTTGTGTTAAAGTTTGTGATTCCCGTAGAATGCACGTATGGTGAACCGTTATGTGATGAAGTCGGAGCATGATTTATTTATTGATTGTCTTCCTTATGAGTGGCGGTCGGGGACGAGCGATGGTATTTTCCTACCAATCTATCCCCTTAGGAGCATGCACGTAATACTTCACTTTGATAACTTCTAGATTTTTGCAATAAGTATATGAGTTCTTTATGACTAATGTTGAGTCCATGGATTATATGCACTTTTTCCCATCCTTCCACCTTTGCTAGCCTCTCTAATACCGCGCACCCTTCGCCGGTGTCATACACCTACCATATACCTTCCTCAAAACAGCCACCATACCTATCTATTATGGCATTTCCATAGCCATTCTGAGATATATTGCCATGAAACTTTCCACCGTTCTGTTTATTATGACACACTCCATAATTGTCATATTGCATATCCCGGTACACCGCCGGAGGCATTCATATAGAGTCATATTTTGTTCCAAGTATCGTTGAGTTGTAAGAAAAATAAAAGTGTGATGATCATCATTATTAGAGCATTGTCCCAGTGAGGAAAGGATGATGGAGACTATGATTCCTCCACAAGTCGGGATGAGACTCCGGACGGAAAATAAATAAAAGAGGCCAAAGAAGCCCAAAAAAGAGAAAGAAAAGAGGCCATAAAAAAAGAGAAAAGGCCCAAATAAAAAAATGAGAGAAAAAGAGAGAAGGGACAATGTTACTATCCTTTTACCACACTTGTGCTTCAAAGTAGCACCATGATCTTCATAGTAGAGAGTCTCTCATGTTATCACTTTCATATACTAGTGGGAATTTTACATTATAGAACTTGGCTTGTATATTCCAATGATGGGCTTCCTCAAAATGCCCTAGGTCTTCGTGAGCAAGCAAGTTGGATGCACACCCACTTAGTTTCTTTTGATGAGCTTTCATATACTTATAGCTCTAGTGCATCCGTTGCATGGCAATCCCTACTCACTCACATTGATATCTATTGATGGGCATCTCCATAGCCCGTTGATATGCCTAGTTGATGTGAGACTATCTTCCCCTCTTTTTGTCTTCTCCACAACCACCATTCTATTCCACCTATAGTGCTATATCCATGGCTCACGCTCATGTATTGCATGAAGATTGAAAACGTTTTGAAAAAGTTAGTGTCGGATTTTGGGTTCCGGCAGACCCTAGAGGTTCGAACACTGGGGTGCACGCGGAGATTTCGCTTCCTACCTACCTGCACCCCTCCGCCTCGCTAAGATCTAAGCTAGGGACAGAACAACACAAATGACACGGGGTTTATACTGGTTCAGGCCACCGTTGTGGTGTAATACCCTACTCTAGTGTGTGGTGTGGTGGATTGCCTCTTGAGCTGATGATGATGAACAATACAAGGAAGAACAGCCTCGCAAGGGTCTGCTCTTGGCTGGGGCGATGAACTGCTGGGAGGATTTCAGTCACCCTTCTCTCTCTCTCTCTCTCTCTCTCTCTCTCTCTCTCTCTCTGATTCTGATTCTCTCCTCTCTCTCTACTTCTCTTCTCCTTCTCTCGTCATCTCTCCCCCCTTCTTCTTTCTCTTTGCTTGTCCCCCTTGTTCTGTGGGTGGCTGGTCCTATTTATAGTGGCCCTGGTCCTCTTCCCAAATATCGAGCGGGAAGGGATCCAACAATGGCGGGCTAATTTGAAGGGGGACAGCTAGTACTAGCTATCCTGACAAAAGTAGTATTCGCCTGCACAAAGCTCTGGTGGTGACACCTTCTTGGGCTCCACAATGGCCTTTGTCTTGTAGTCCTCCTGGTCTTGGTCTTGTTGCACCGAAATGGCAACCTTTGCCTGATGCCTCGGTACTCCACGGCTGCACTTGCTCCCTTTGCACCAAAGAGGAAAGGAGGACGCTACGCGGGCTGGCACCCGCCTGGCGCCTATGGTCGTCATGGCTTGTGTCACGGGCACCTCATGAGGTACCCCGCCTTGATCTCTCCGCCTCCTCATGAGGCCAGCCTGATGAGGCCGTGCCTGAGGAAGCTTCGCGTTGTCTGCCCCGCGAGGCTTGGCCCCTCGCGAGGGTCTTGGGTCTGTGTTGATGAAGATGGGCCGTGCTGGGCCCCCTTTTGAGCCACGCCGCAGGCCGCAGGCAGGCAAGTCTGGGGACCCCCGTTCCCAGAACGCCGACAGTAGCCCCCGGGCCCAAGGCGCGCCCGGACTTGGCCGTGCAGGGAGGCAGAAGGGCGAGGGCGAAGCGCCGCGGGCCCTAACAGCCTGCGGCCTTGGGCGCCACGTGGCGGTTGATTGGACGTGGGCGGATCCACTTCCCCATGGCGCCTCGGCAACTGCACGGATTGGACAAGTCCCTGCATGCAAAGAGGGTCATGATTACCTGCGATCGTGGAGGTCGACGGTTGGCCTTCGCCGACCATAAGTACGGAATGGCGCGCGCCCTTCCAGTTCATCCCCCCTTGCTTCTCCTTCTTCTTCATGGCCCCGTCGAGGAGGTTCTCGGCCGCAGAGAAAGGGAAGGCTCACCAGGTTGAGCCTGCCTCTCCCCCGCCCAAGCGCGGCCGAGGGCGCCCTCGCAAACATCCTGTGGCCACCATGGTGGCTCCCCATGACCGTGGAGACGATTTCCAGCGCGGCGACGGGCGGATTGCTGCGGCCGGGGGACGCTCTCCGGTTGCGCGTCCCCCTAGGTCGTGCTTTTGCGCTGCAGAGGTGCTGCCGGAGTTCGTCGTGTGGTCGGCGGAGCTGACTAGCACCCGGCTTCCGCTTCCTCGCTTCCTCCTCGGCGAGCTCCCGGCCGGCGCTCCGGGCGGCCTCTGGCTTCAGGCCGACGGCTGCTGCAGCCGGGCCTCATGGGCTTCACTGGAGGTCTCCGCAGCCGGGAGCCTGGCCCTGGCCCGCGGTTGGCAGACGTTTGCCCGCGCGCGTGGCCTGAGCCGTCGTTGCACCCTGCACTTCAAGTTTGACGGTGATGCCATCCTCTATGTGAGGGTGTTTGGGGAAGATGGTGGTCGCGCGGGGTGCTGCCCCGAGGACGACGACCGCGGTCGGGAACCCAGCTCCGGTGACGATGGAGAAGACAGCGCTCACGTGACTGGCGGCGCTCGGGGTTCCCCAAGCTTCTCCGGTTCTTCTTCAGGCGGCGACTCTTCCAGCGGTGGCCGCGGTCAGCCTCCACGCCGTCGCATCAGCTTGGGAGGTGGTAGCGTGTCTGCCCGCCGTCGCGCCCCGGTGGAGCGCGAGAGGGAGTCTGCCTGAGCCCCGGAGGCAGCTCGAGTCTTCCCTGTAGGCCGGTGTGAGGCGAGCTGTGCCTGATCTGTTCTTTCTTTTCCTTTTTTTTCCTGCGTAAAAAAGACAGTAGTGTGGAGCCCCGCGGGGGCGTGTTTGGGTTGCTGCTATTAATCATCATTTTGCTTCCGTTACCATGCCTTCCGGCTACGTGCCCACGTGTGGATAGTTCCCGGCCCCAGCCGTGGGGGGGGGGGCGACCGACCCAGGCCTTGTGTTCGTGTCGTGATGCCCGTGGGGCATGGACTGGAGGGGTGCTCCTGTAATGGACCCAGGTCGCGAACCCTTTGAACGACTAGGACAGGAACACTCGCGAGGGCGCTCGGCAGTCCCCCCCCCCTCACGAGGCCTTGCATAAGAGAAATCGAGGCAGGAGAGGGAAAAGTCGAAGAACCACAAGCCAAAGACGGCAACAACTTCAATAAAACTTCAAATGAGAAGGAACAAGCCAACTGCAGAAAGAAAATGAAAAGCCGCGTCCGGCACCTAATCTAGTCTTCGACGTCTTCTCACCAGCGCGGAGCTAAGTGCTGCCACTGGGCGTGGGAGGGAGCCCCAGGGCCTGAGGCCGGCGCTCCTGAGACTCCGGGGCGTGTACAGCCCCAACTCATTATTACGTGAGAGTGTCACGGGCGGCGAGCTTTACAGGCGTTGGCCTTCTTCACAGGCTCCGGGCCTTTTTCGAAATGCGACAGCTTCACAGGCATTCGCCTTCTTCACAGGCTCTGGGCCTTTTCCAAAACGCGACAGCTTCACAGGCATTCGCCTTCTTCACAGGCTCTGGGCCTTTTCCAAAACGCGACAGCTTCACAGGCATTCGCCTTCTTCACAGGCTCTGGGCCTTTTCCAAAACGCGACAGCTTCACAAGCATTCGCCTTCTTCACAGGCTCTGGGCCTTTTTAGGGGTAGAACCTCCGGAGGTGCTGGATGTTCCATGTGTTGTGGACTGGCACCCCCTCTTGAGTCTCCAAGCGCGCGGAGCCGGGCCTGGAAACATGAACAACTTTGAACGGGCCCTCCCACATGGGAGAGAGCTTGTGCAGCCCCTCCCTGGAGAGAACCCACCTGAGCACGAGGTCTCCTACCTCGAGAGTTTTGGGGCGGATGTTGCGGCAGTGATATCGCCGCAGTGCCTGTTGGTACCTCGCCGCTCGCGGCGCGGCTTCTCGGCGACGTTCCTCCCCCAGCACAAGGTCCATCCCCCGCATGGCGTCCTGCTGCGCCTCGTCGAATGCCAGGACCCGCGCGGAGCGACGTCTGACCTCGTGAGGGAGGACCGCTTCGGCTCCGTAGACCAGGAAGAACGGGGTCTCTCCAGTCGGCTTGGTCGCGGTTGTGCGGATGGACCACAACACAGACTGAAGCTCGTCGTACCAACCTCTGCCGCAGGCCTCCAGCTTCTTCTTGAACGTCCTAGTCTTGAGGCCCCTCAGGACCTCTGTGTTGGCTCGCTCGGCCTGGCCGTTGCTTCGGGGGTGCGCCATCGAGGCGTAGCATATCTGCGTTCCAAGGTTAGCACAGTATGTTTTGAAGAGGTTACTGGTGAACTGCGAACCGTTATCCGTGATGATGCGGTTTGGCACCCTGAACTGGCTCACGATGCCCTTGATGAACTTGACCGCGGAACCCGCGGGAATGGTGCGGACAGCCTCTACTTCAGCCCACTTGGTGAACTTGTCCACGATGACGTAGAGGTAGCGGTAGCCCCCAGGCGCCCGAGGAAACGGGCCCAAGATGTCCAGCCCCCAGACTGTGAACAGCCATGAAAGGGGTATAGTCTGCAGGCCTCCTACCGGCTGATGGATCTGCTTGGAGTGGAACTGGCAGGCCTCGCAAGCTTTCACTAGTTTGACGGCGTCGTTGAGTGCAGTGGGCCAATAAAACCCACTGCGGAACGCCTTGCCGACGAGGGTCCGTGATGATGAATGATGTCCATAGTCTCCGCCGTGTATATCTTCCAGCAGTTCCTTCCCTTGCTCCCTGGAGATGCAGCGCAGGGACACGTCGTTTGGTCGCTTCCGGTAGAGCTCTCCATCCTTGATGCAGTATGTCGTGGCCTGGCGTGCCACTCGTTCCGCTTCCTCCTCCTTCTCTGGAAGGGTCCCTTGCGTTAAGTAACTCCGGAGCTCCGTGATCCAGCATCTCTCCTGAGGTTCCATCGTCAGGAGCAGGCGTGCTCCTGAGGCCGGGCCACAGGCCGGAGCTCCTGAGGCAGGTGGCTGGGGGAGCTCCTCCCGAGGCTGAGCCACGTTTGACAATGACGGCAGGGCTGAGGGCTTGAAGAGCCGCTCCTCGAAAACGCCAGGCTCCTGAGGTAACCGCCTGGACGCCCATTTGGCGATGTCGTCGGCCTCCTGATTGGTGCCACGGGGCACATGCTGCAACTCCAACCCCCAGAACTGCTTCTCCATCCTGCGGACCTCCGCAAGGTAGGCTTCCATGTGCTCATCTTTCGGCTCGTACACCTTGTTGGAGAAATTGACAAGGAGCTGCGAATCGCCCTTGATGGTGAGGCGTTTCACCCCCAGGGAAGCTGCGGCCTTCAAGCCCGCTATTAAACCTTCATACTCTGCTATGTTGTTGGAGACCTTTTCACCTCGCTGGAAACAGAGCTGCACAGCGTAGTAGAGCTTGTCCTGAGTGGGCGATATAAGCACCGGCCCAGCCCCTGCGCCATGCCTGGAGAACGCCCCATCGAAGTACATGACCCAGCCTTCTGGCGCCTCGCTTCCCTGGGAGAGGGACCGATCCTCGCCGGCCTTGAGGCCTGGTGCCTCCGTCCATTCTGCCAGAAAATCCGCCAACGATGCTCCCTTGATGACTCTGGTCGTGCTGAATTCGAGCTGAAATGCTTGCAGTTCTATGTTCCACTCAGCGACCCTTCAAGCTGAGTTAGGGCTCCTGAGCACTCTCTCCAGGGGGTATGACGAGACGACCTTGATGGGATGACCCTGAAAATAGTGTCACAGCTTGCGCGAGGCCACTAGTAGCGCGAGGAGGAGTTTCTGAGGCATGGGGTACCGCGCCCTCGCATCCCGCAACACCATGCCGACGAAGTACACCGGGTGCTCAACAAGGTTGGGTGCGTCAGTGTTGGCGGCTCCCTTCGGAGACCGTGGCGCCTCTTGAGGCGATGAGGCCTCCTGAGGCTGGCCATCTGGGAGAGGGGCCTCTTCCGCCTCCGGTGCACTCCTCTGCGGCGGCTGATCCTCCTTAGCCGCGGTGGCGGTTCCTATGGGCCTTCCTTGTTCCTGTTTTGCCTTGTCCCAGGCTGCTGCTGCGGTTCTGATTCGACGCTCCTCTCTAACCGCCACCAGGGCCGCGCTGGCGGAGTAGGGAGTGGCGGCGAGGTAAAGCACCAGGGGCTCTTGAGGGCGCGGAGCCACCATGACCGGCGGGCTGGTCAGGTATCACTTGAGATCCTGGAACGCCTTGTCGGCCTCTTCAGTCCACTCGAAGGGCCCCTTTTTCTTCATTAGCTGGAAGAAGGGCAGCGCTCGTTCCCCCAACTTGGAGATGAAGCGCCCTAGCATGGTCACGCGCCCAGTGAGCTTCTGCGTTTCTCTGAGGGTCTTTGGGGGGCTCATGTCTTCCACCGCCTTGACCTTTTCCGGGTTAGCCTCGATGCCTCGGTGGGACACGAGGAAACCCAAGAGCTTGCCCGAGGGGACTCCGAACACACACTTCTCTGAGTTGAGCCGTAGGTTCACTGCGTTGAGGCTCGCGAAGGTTTCCTCCAGGTCTTGTATTAGGGTCTTGGCCTCCCGAGACTTTACCACAATGTCGTCGACGTAAGCTTCAACATTCTTCCCGAGCTGCGGGCCCAAGGTGATGTGCATCAGCCGCTACAAGGTCGCCCCTGCGTTACGCAGCCCGAATGGCATGCGTGTGTAGCAGTACACCCCACACGGGGTTAGGAAGGCTGTCTTATCGACGTCTTCTACCGCCATCTTGATCTGGTGATACCCAGAGAAGGCATCCAAGAAGCATAGCAGGTCGCATTCCGCGGTGGAATCGACGATCTGGTCGATGCGGGGGAGCGGGAACGGATCTTGCGGGCACGCTTTGTTGAGGTTGGTGAAGTCAACACACATGCGCTCCTTCCCTCCCTTCTTTGGCACAACGACAGGGTTGGCCAACCAATCCGGGTATCGGACCTCGCGAATGACCCCAGCGGCTTCTAATTTGCGGGTCTCTTGGACGATGAAGGCCTGCTTTTCTGTGGACTGCCGCCTGGCCTTCTGCTTCACAGGGCGCAAGTTGGGGCACACGTTGAGGTGATGCTTGATTACACTCCTAGGGATCCCTGCCAACTGATTAGGCTCCCAAGCGATCACCTTCTTGTTTGCGCGCAGGAACCTGACCAGGGCCTCTTCCTTCTCGAGTTCGAGGTTGGCGCCTATGGTGAAAGTGGTGTTGGTGGACCCGTCCTCATCGACGGGTATCTGCTTGGTTTCTGCCTTGTCTTGGGTGAACAACTGTTTCTTCTTGGCGGGTGCAGCCCCCTTGGGCTCGGGGGTCTCCAAGCCAGCGGGCTGTGCCGACGCCGCCGTCTTGAAGGCGAGCTTGAGTACCCGTAGCGCGTCTCCGGTGTCCCCGTGCATGGTGAGGACACCGCTGCTCCCGGGCATCTTCATGAGGTTGTACGTCGGGTGCGTCGCGGCCATGAACTGGGCTAGCGCTGGGTAGCCGAGGATGGCGTTGTAGGGGAGGCCGATGGGGGCGACCTCGAAGTCGACCAGCTCCGTGCGGAAGTTGTTGTAGGTGCCGAAGGTTACTGGGAGCCGGATCTGTCCCAAGGAGCTGGATGATCCGCCCCCAACGCCTGAGAAGGGACGGCTGGGTTGCAGCCGTTCCAAGGGTATGCAGAGGAGGTTGAAGGCCTCGACCGAGAGCACGCTGAGGCCCGCACCGCCATCGATGAGAGTTTTGGTGACGGCCACCTGGAAGATGGTGGGGGTGCACAGCATGGGGAGTGCACCCGAGCAGGCCGAGTTGGAGGGGTGGTCCTCTGAGCTGAAGGTCAGTCTGGCCTTGGACGCCGCCTGGTCCGGGAGATCCCCCTGCCGCGTGGAAGCAGCGCTGACCCGGCGGATGAACGGCTTGACGTGGTTACTTGTAGGCGGCGCTTGCGAGCTGCCTAGGAGGGCCGCAACAACCGGGGGTGTTGGTGTAGCGCGATGGGCGGGGAAGAGGCTGCGGGGCTCTTCCCAAGAGGCCACGGAGGTTGCCGGCAGGTGGAGCAGCCACGGGCGCGGAGCGCCGGTGAGGGCCATGGGGAGCCAGTTGGCCATGATGCTATCGTCACCTCCAGCTTCGAGGGGGGACTCCTCGCTCGCCGGCAAGAAGGCCAGCGGATCTGTCGCGCCGCCGTAGCACGGCGGCGTCGTTGGCTTGAACTTGTCCGGCCACCGTACCCATTGGAGGGCTGGGGCCAGGGCTCGGAGCCCCCTGGCCCCCGTGCTGGCGCCGGCGGCCGGAGCGGGCGACGCGCTACTCATCGCGAGACAGGTCGTGACAGTGGCAGAAGAGAAAACTCCGGTGCACCCCTACCTGGCGCGCCAAATGTCGGATTTTCGGGTTCCGGCAGACCCTAGAGGTTCGAACACTCGGGTGCGCACGGAGATTTCGCTTCCTACCTACCTGCACCCCTCCTCCTCGCTAAGATCTAAGCTAGGGACAGAACAACACAAATGACATAGGGTTTATACTGGTTCGGGCCACCATTGTGGTGTAATACCCTACTCTAGTGTGTGGTGTGGTGGATTGCCTCTTGGGCTGACGATGATGAACAATACAAGGAAGAACAGCCTCGCGAGGGTCTGCTCTTGGCTGGGGTGATGAACTGCTGGGAGGAGTTCAGTCACCCTTCTCTCTCTCTCTCTGATTCTGATTCTCTCCTCTCTCTCTCTCTCTACTTCTCTTCTCCTTCTCTCGTCGTCTCTCCCCGCTTCTTCTTTCTCTCTACTTGTCCCCCTTGTTCTGTGGGTGGCTGGTCCTATTTATAGTGGCCCTGGTCCTCTTCCCAAATATTGAGCGGGAAGGGAGCCAACAATGGCGGGCTAATTTGAAGGGGGACAGCTAGTACTAGCTATCCTGACAAAAGTAGTCTTCGCCTGCACAAAGCTCTGGTGGTGACGCCGTCTTGAGCTCCACAATGACGTCTGTCTTGTAGTCCTCCTGGTCTTGGTCTTGTTGCACCGAAATGGCAACCTTTGCCTGATGCCTCGGTACTCCGCGGCTGTGCTTGCTCCCTTTGCACCAAAGAGGAAAGGAGGACTCTGCGCGGGCTGGCACCCACCTGGCGCCTTTGGTCGTCATGGCTTGCGTCACGGGCACCTCATGAGGTACCCCGCCTTGATCTCTCCGCCTCCTCGCAAGACAGCCTGATGAGGCCATGCCTGAGGAAGCTCCGCGTCGTCCGCCCCGTGAGGCTTGGCCCCTCGCGAGGGTCTTGGGTCTGTGTTGATGAAGATGGGCCGTGCTGGGCCCCCTTTTGAGCCACGCCGCAGGCAGGCAAGTCTGGGGACCCCCGTTCCCAGAACGCCAACAGTTAGAGTATGAAACAATTGCTTGGCTTGTCATTGGGGTTGTGCATGATTTAAATACTTTGTGTGGTGAAGATAGAGCATAGCCAGACTATATGATTTTGTAGGGATAACTTTCTTTGGCCATGTTATTGTGAGAAGACATAATTGCTTTGTTAGTATGCTTGAAGTAGTATTATTTTTATGTCAATATAAACTTTTGTCTTGAATCTTTCGAATCTGAATATTCATATCACAATTAAGAAGATTTGCATTGAAATTATGCCAAGTAGCACTCCGCATCAAAAATTCTCTTTTTATCATTTACCTACACGAGGACGAGCAGGAATTAAGCTTGGGGATGCCTGATACGTCTCCAACATATCTATAATTTTTTATTGCTCCATGCTATATTATCTACTGTTTTGGACTATATTGGGCTTTATTTTCCACTTTTATATTATTTTTGGGACTAACCTATTAACCGGAGGCCCAGCCTAGAATTGCTGTTTTTTTGCCTATTTCAGTATTTCGGAGAAACAGAATATCAAACGGAGTCCAAACGGAATAAAACCTTCGGGAACGTGATTTTCTCACCGAACGTGATCCAGGAGACTTGGACCCTACTCCAAGGAGTCAAAGAGGCGGTCACGAGGGTGAGGGGCACGCCCACCCCCCTAGGGCGCGCCCCCCTGCCTCGTGGGCCCCTAGGTGCTCCACCGACGTACTCCTTCCTCCTATATATACCTACGTACCCCAAACAATCAGAAGGGGAGCCAAAAACCTAATTCCACCGCCGCAACTTTCTGTATCCACGAGATCCCATCTTGGGGCCTGTTCCGGAGCTCCGCCGAAGAGGGTCGTCATCACGGAGGGCTTCTACATCATCATAGCCTCTCCGATGAAGTGTGAGTAGTTTACCTCAGACCTTCGGGTCCATAGTTAGTAGCTAGATGGCTTCTTCTCTCTTTTTGGATCTCAATACAAAGTTCTCCCCCTCTCTTGTGGAGATATATTCGATGTAATCTTCTTTTTGCGGTGTGTTTGTTGAGACCGGTGAATTGTGGGTTTATGATCAAGTCTATCTATGAATAATATTTGAATCTTCTCTGAATTCTTTTATGTATGATTGGTTATCTTTGCAAGTCTCTTCCAATTATCCGTTTGGTTTGGCCAACTAGATTGGTAGTTCTTGCCATGGGAGAAGTGCTTAGCTTTGGGTTCGATCTTGCGGTGTCCTTTCCCAGTGACAGAAGGGGCAGCAAGGCATATATTGCATCGTTGCCATCGAGGATAACAAGATGGGGTTTATTTCATATTGCATGAATTTATGTCTCTACATCATGTCATCTTGCTTAAAGCGTTACTCTGTTTTTAACTTAATACTCTAGATGCATGCTGGATAGCGGTCGATGAGTGGAGTAATAGTAGTAGATGCAGAATCGTTTCGGTCTACTTGTCATGGACGTGATGCCTATATACATGATCATGCCTAGATATTCTCATAACTATGCTCAATTCTGTCAATTGCTCAACAGTAATTTGTTCACCCACCGTAGAATACTTATGCTCTTGAGAGAAGCCACTAGTGAAACCTATGGCCCCCAGGTCTATTCTCATCATATCAATCTCCATCACTTTAATCTTGCTTTGCTTTTTTACTTTGCCTTTTACTTTTCATTTTGCATCTCTATACCAAAAATACCAAAAATATTATATCTATCAGATCTCACTCTCGTAAGTGACCGTGAAGGGATTGACAACCCCTAATCGCGTTGGTTGCGAGTAGCTATCATTTTGTGCGGGTACGAGGGACTTGAGTGTGGCCTCCTACTGGATTGATACCTTGGTTCTCAAAAACCGAGGGAAATACTTACGCTACTCTGCTGCATCATCCTTTCCTCTTCGGGGAAATCCAACGCAAGATCAAGAGGTAGCACCCATCTCACGTTCCAGTTGGCCAACCACTCTATATCTTTGACGTGGGCACACACAAATTCGATGGCACTCTTTATCGATCGCGCTCACACACACACACACATCATCATCCCTCTCTTCGATTCTATGGACACCTCAAGCCGATGATACCTCCACTCTCTTCTCGTGGATCGCCCCCTCTCTATATATGTTATATCCAGGACTCTATTTCACACACATTGCATATGTCAAATTTTTTGATTGACCCCCCCCCCACAAAAAAACTCTCAAGAACCCACACACTATATCTCTCTAGGTTTGTATCTCTCACACACAACCCCACGTAGGTGGTGTACATATACAAGAAGAGAATAGGTGCACCGTGCACGTACTCACGCTTCGTGCCCAGCCACACCCGCGCGGGTACACGGTGGAGCTCATTTCTTTACAAAATGGCAGCCCACGTGCTAATTTGAACGCCTGTAGCGGTTGTTTACCTAGGGAGGTCATGTACCATGCGTGCACGAAACAAAGCTCGACTTGACGCGTTGCCGCGTTATTTTTAAATAAAGTTATAGCGCTCAATGGCACGTACACAGAATATAAAACGATTTTTATGGAGGAATAGGTAGTCCGCTCTTCAGAGTATCTCACACAAGGCTCCGGTGGCCTCTCTCTCTCTCACCGTTGGTCACTGATCCGGCCACATCCCGTCCGCCGGGGGAAAGGGAGTGCGGTGGCCTCTCTCTCTCACCGTTGTCACTGATCCGGCCGCATCCCGTCTGCCGGGGGAAAGGGAGTGCAGTGGCCTCTCTCTCTCTCACCGTTGGTCACTGATCCGGCCGCATCCCGTTCGCTGGGGGAAAGGGAGGAAGTGCATCGTTTCTCCGTTCGACGGTGCCAAGGCAGCACATCCCGATCTACAGTACACGCCGTTCTCTCTGACCAAGCTCCAGCGCGGCAGGACCTACGCCACCTGCTCGCATATTCCGCCCGCCGCCGCTCACCTAGTTACATCCCGACGACCTCCAGGTATCCCCTCCGGCCTTGCTCCACTGCCCGTTTTCCCACGTCACTGCATGTGGATCTTCCATAGTTCTTTGCCCAAAACGTAGCTCATTCGGCGTACTTTCCACATTGCATTCTCGTCCTCACACCGTTTTAGACAAACACAACCGTGTTGTTATCTTCCCTTAGGACAAGGAATATGCTTCTTTTTTGTCGTCGCATGTGTCATCAACTGTTATTGGCCAGTAATTGTTTCCTTTCTACCTCTTTTTTGCAAACAGGGCTATCCATTTCACGTCGTTGCTATTGCGACCTTTTGGTGAACTGCACAAATCAGTTTTTTCTTAAGAGTGTTTTGTGCAGTTGTACTAAAATGTCACACGGGCAACGTCTCTACATTTCAGTGCGACTGCACAAAGGGAGATTGGTTTTGCTCTATCCTCCTCATCCAACTCCGAGCCTAATCTTCTCCAACTAGTTAGTCTTAAGAGAGACTGCAAAGGTGATCAGCTTCTATTTGTGTGTTTGTTGTTTCATCAGCAGTCCTCTATTATCGTAATCACACTTGATATCTTTGGAACAGGGACGCTCAGCTCTATTTTAGTGGAACTGCACAAAATGATCGGAATGTTGCATGCTCCAGACAGCTACTTTTTTCCCAACATGCCTTGTTGATTTAGACAGAGCTAGGGGGACGTTGCTGCCAATGAAAGCATGGATCAATTTTAATTTAACACCTTCTCACAACTTTGTCTTCAGTTGTGATGTAATTATTAGCTCTGATCTACTAATAATTGACATGCATTAGCAAGGAAGTTAGTTTTTTATTGTTTCCGAAAGAGCATCGATGGCAAGACACGCGAAACAAAAGCTAAAAGCTCACACCATTGTACAATTTCATGTCGCTGGAAAATTATTTGTATAGTACGTCAATTATGTAAACAAATGATGGAAGCTTGATAGCATTGCCAGAAGCCTCTTCATCATCCGGGTCCATGTGCCATGCACAAAATTATACCCCTTCGTTCCTAAATATTTGTCTTTTTACAAATTTCAAACGGGCATATTTTAGAGTGTAGATTCACTCATTTTGCTTCGTACGTGTACTCCCTCCGTTCCTAAATATTCTATTCATCTTAACAGAGATTTCAACAAGTGACTACAAACGGAGCAAAATGAGTGAATCTACACTCTAAAATATGTCTATATACATCCGTATGTGCCAGTCCATTTGAAATCTTTAAAAACACAAATATTTGAGTAGTCACTCATTGAAATCTCTAGAAAGACAAATACTCCGGAGTATATTTAAGAACCGAGGGGGTAGTGCACAACCGCCTGGGAGACTCAGCCTGGTCGTTGCGCCGCATTAATAGTGAGTAATGAGCAGTCAAATCATAAGCCCCACCTTTCCCACTGTAAGTTGCTCTGAAGAAGCAACCATCAATACGCTCTTCTTTGAATCTGCTCATACTACTCCATCTGTCACTGTTTATACAGTGCGCTTTAGAAAAAAGAAAAAAATCTGTGGGACCAAGGCGACTAGCGATCAGCCTGAAAAATAGCATTGGTAGTTATAGCACGGCGTCTATTACTAGAGGGAATAATGCGTATACACATGCATGCAGTGCTTCCACCCCGGGTACACACATGCATGCACTCCGTAGTAGTACAGTACATGGAGAGAAAATTGTGGACTTGATTGCGGTTACCACGCCCTAATTAATTGAGCATTAAACCAAACGCATCTAAAGTCTCTCTGGTGGTGGAAATGCATTGAGAGAAATGCATCATAATGAAGCGCGCCCTGTAAACTGTGACGGAGGGTGGAGTAGTATGAAGGTGCAAAACCAAGTACGCGTACTACTGCGCTTGGCTCTTCGCCCCTTCGTGAAGTTGAACAATGATGGTACCCCACATGTTGGGTACTACAGTGTGTGCCTCTGACAATCTGACACCGAATGGACTAACGCATGTCCACCGAGGGTAGGTTGCATTAGTCAAAAGGCGTAAGCGAGCTTCACCTTGTCCTGCAAGCTTCTCCTCGTTCTACGAGTTGACGGGACACACCAAAAAGTAGTGCTAGTCCATACTCCCTCCTTTCCGGTTAATATGGCTCAATCTTTTTTGCGGGTAAATGAGAGAGCTTTATTCATATATAAGCATTCTTAGGACGATCAGCCAAGACACTGGTCACTAGGAAGCGAGGTACCCCGCAAAAAAAGAAGTAGGAAGCGAGGTGTTTCATCAAGCCAGCTCTCGACCACATTCAAAGTGCAGCAAGCACGGTTCACACGAAGATGCGCCGCAAGGTATGCTGACCTGTTTACATGCTAAATAACAAAAAAAAGAGGAAATATTACTGAGCGCTACTATTTGTAACAGGATATGAGCCAGAATTAAGCGAGAATTGTGGCGACTGTTCCATGCAATCAACTTCCATTATCACATGTGAGAACCCTCGAAGAGAACCAAATGTGTTGAAGATTGCTTTATCACATTTTAAAATTATAATAAGAGTGCAGACGCTCCTCCATCTGGTTCCTAGTACTAGTATAGTACGTACCTTTATGGACTATAGTAGTAGTACTAGTAAACTTTGTGCTTGGCTGCTCGGGAAGTCGAACAATAATAGCACTAGTAGTATAGCGTATGCTTCTGGCAATCTGACACCGAATTAACTATTGCACGTCCACCGCCTGAGTGAGAGAGAGCTTGCATTAGTCAAAAGTTTCTCCTTGTCCTGTGAGCCACCACACGCAAGCTTCTCCCGTCCTGCAACCTTCTCCTCGTTCGGCAAGTTGACGGTACACAGCAAAGTAATGCTAGTCCATGCTGCCTCCTCTCCGGTTAATATGGCTTAATTTCAAACGAGATAAATACACTGTCTGTCACTGTATATTTGTAAAAATACGGTCAGTGGACTTCATAATACGCTCATTGCGCTCAATATATATATTTTTCTGGTGTTCATACGGTCACTAGCCCACCCTGACCGAGTATGTGTGTGCACACACGTGTAGGTTGAGCACTTGAGCGTGACCGTGTGTGTTTCATCGTGTGCTCGGATGTAATGCCCTCGATGCGGCTATATCTCCCACGTGTTGAGGCACGACTTAGAGGCATAACCGCATTGAAAGCAATGTCGCAAGTTAGGCAATCTTCACAACATCCCATGTAATATATAGATAATAAAAGGGGAGATGCATAATTGGCTTACACTCGCCACGTCAATCAAAGTACATAAATAGCATCACATCATTCAAACACTCATGGCCCGACTACGGCGCCAAAATAAAAGAACAACCCAACATGCGACACGGTCCCGATCGCCCCAACTGGGCACCACTACTGATCATCAGGGAAAGACACATAGTAACGGCGTGAGTCCTCGTCGAACTCCCACTTGAGCTCAAGTGCGTCATCTGGAACAGAGTCATCAGGCCCTGCATCTGGTTTGGAAGTAATCTGTGAGCCACAGGGACTCAGCAATCTCGCACCCTCGCGATCAAGACTATTTACGCTTATATGTAAGACAAGGTAAATATGTGGAGCTGCAGCAAGCGACTAGCATATATGGTGGCTAACCTGTTCGCAAAAGAGAGAGAGAAGAGAAAGGCAAAGCGCGAATGAGTAACTAGAGAGCAACCTGCGGCAAGCATTACTCCAACACCGTGTTCACTTCCCGGACTCCGCCGAGAAGAGACCATCACGGTAACTCACATAGTTGATTCATTTTAATTAAGTTAAGGTTCAAGTTATCTACAACCGGACATTAACAAATTCCCATCTGCCCATAACCGCGGGCACGGCTTTTGAAAGTTCAAATCCCTGCAGGGGAGTCCCAACTTAGCCCATGACAAGCTCTCACGGTCAACGAAGGAATAGACCTTCTCCCGAGACATTCCGATCAGACTCGGTATCCCGGTTCTACAAGACACTTCGACAAGTTAAAACAAATCCAGCAACACCGCCCGAATGTGCCGACAAATCCTGATAGGAGCTGCACATATCTCGTTCTCAGGGCACACTCAGATGAGCGCTCCATACAACTAAAACCAAACCTCGAGTTTCCCCGAGGGGGTGCTGCACAGGACTCTAGTATGGACCAACACTCAGAGGAGCACTGGCCCGGGGGGGTTTAAATAAGATGACCCTCGGGCTCCAGAAACCCAAGGGAAAAAGAGGCTAGGTGGAAAATGGTAAAACCAAGATTGGGCATTCCTGGAAAAGCTTTATTCAAGGCGAACTATCAAGGGGTTCCCATTATCACCCAACCGCGTAAGGAACGCAAAATCCGGGAACATAACACCGATATGACGGAAACTAGGGCGGCAAGAGTGGAACAAAACACTAGGCGAGAGGCTGAGCCTTCCACCCTTTACCAAGTATATAGATGCATTAAGATAACAAGATAATATAATGATATCCCAACAAGTAAATAATGTTCCAACAAGGAACGGTCTCCAATCTTCATCTACAACTAGCAACGCTATAAGAGGGGCTGAGCAAAGCGGTAACATAGGCAATCAACGGTTTGCTAGGACATGGTGGGTTAGAGGTTTGACATGGCAATTTGGAAGGCATGATAAGCAAGTGGTAGGCATCGTAGCATAGGCATAGCAAAAGAGCGAGCATCTAGCAAAGCAAAGATAGTAGTGATTTCGAGGGTATGATCATCTTGCCTGCAAAGTTGTCAGAGTTGAGTGGATCCTCGAAAGCAAACTCAACGGGCTCCTCGTTAGCGAACTCATCTCCCGGCTCTACCCAAACAAGACAAACAAGCAAAGGGAACACAATCAACCATGTGCAAACTCAAACAACATGATGCAAACATGGTATGCTATGCGGGATGCGACATGTGATGCATATGCAAGATTTGACAAGGAATGAATGAACCTGGCCTCAACTTGGAAACCCAAGTGTTCCACTGGAAAGGTGAGATGAAATCGCTTGAAAACGATATAAAGAACGCCGGAATCGGAGTCACGGTTTGGAAATGGCAAGCAATTCAAATATGGCACCGGTCTACGATATACAGCAAGTAGCCATCTAAATGCAATAAGATGAACATGCTACAGCACTCAAACATGGCAACAAAATACATGGCAGGGATCCATTCATGATGCTTAACAAAAGATGAACACTGAGCTACGGTCAATTCATCCATTAACAGGTTCAAACAAGCATGGCAAAAGAGCATTTGGTAAACAGATTTCAGACTTAGTGAAATTAACACTTGTCTGGAATTTCAGATCAGGTAGCACACTTTGGAGCATGAAAACAATATGCTCCAGGTCCTGATCATGGCAAAGTAAAGCATGGCATGGAGCTACTCAAAGAGCTTAACAAAAGTCCCTTAGTGACCTTGAGCCAAAAGGGATCAGAAAATACATTTGCAAGCATGTGGACATGGCAAAAACATAATCAGTTCTCAGACTTAGTGAAAACTGGAGCATGCAAAACAGATATCAAGTAGGCATGTTTACGAGCTCGATGCACTCACTAGAGAGCAATTCATGACAATCTAAGCATACACCCATGAAGAATACACATTATACAAGCTAGAATTGGCAAGAACAATAGCATAGGCTGCACGGATTAACTACAACATCCTCGGCAAAATCGCTAACAAGTAGACAATCTGCCCAGATTCACGAAATAGCAAAAGTAGAGCTCGATTGACTCAAGCTAGGGTGCTCCATAATTGCAAACAAAGACATGGATGGATAGAGCACTACAAGATTAACAAAACATCCTTACTGATCATCCTCAAAAGAGGCACGGATCACTAGGAAACAACATGAACATATGGCATATTGAGATAAACAGATCAAGGACTTAGTGGAATTGCTAAGTCCCTGAAATCAGCATTAACGAATGCACCACTTTGCAAGCTTGTGCTAGTCACCACACACATCACAAAAATACATGGGTTGCACCTATGGAAAGATGGCAAAACATATAACAAAACTCATGTAGAGCTCAGGGGCATATCATGCACACATTAGTCATGGCAAAAATGACAAAGATCTAAATGGAGCAGCACATCTGACAATTATCTCAAATAGCACTCTTCCAACAGCATTTCAGGCATTAAGATGAACCCAAATGAAAATGATGCAATGATATGAAATGATGTGCTCTCTGAGACGAACATTTTGATATGCTATATGCCCAAAACGGAGCTACGGATGCGGAGTTACGGCACAACGAACATAGCAAAATAATTAGGGTTTCGGGGCAAAAAGTCAACCGAGATGTTTAGATCTGAGATTTGCACGCTTCCCGAGGATTGTCCTCGAGCTTGCCGGAGAGGAAGTAGACCGCCGGAGGAGGGGTTCGGCGCGGGGATGGCTAGAGTGGAGTTGGTCGGAACCGGCCTTGGGCGGTGCGGCGGAGGCGGCGGAGAGGGGCGCCGGCGATGGGGCGTCAGGCGGCGGTGTGGTGGTGGCGCCGGGCGGCGGTGTCTCGCCGGAGCGGCGAGGCCGGTGATGGTGGGCGGC
>NC_057806.1:488642068-488652992 GCF_018294505.1 Triticum aestivum
GGAAGGAGAAGGGCGCGGGGCGGCACCGGATCTGGCCCGCGGGAGGCGGCGGCTCGGGCCGGGGGGGGGCCCGCCTGGGCCCGGGCGGGCCGGCGGCGATGTGGTCTCCCCGGGACAGGTGGCGGCACCGGGTTGGTCGGCGGAGGCAGCGGACGTGTCCGGTTGCGGCCGGACGTGTCCGATGCACGCGAGGTGGGTGGATCTAGGGTTTCGGGGGGAGGAGAAGGAGAATTTCGGAGGGGGTCTTTATATAGGCATAGGAGAAGCTATGAGAGTCCAAATGAGGTGTGGTTTTCGGCCACGCAATCATGATCGAACGCTCTAGATGATGGAGAGGGTTTTGGTGGGTTTTGGACCAACTTGGAGGGGTGTTGGGCTGCAACACACACGAGGCCTTCTCGGTCCCTCGGTTAAACGTTGGAGCATCAAATGAAGTCCAAATGGTACGAAACTTGATAGGCGGTCTACCGGTAGTAAACCAAGGCCGCTTGGCAAGTCTCGGTCCAATCCAGAAATATTTAACCTCCACACACAAAAGAAAGGTGGAAATGACCACCGGAGGAGAACGGAGCGCCGGAATGCAAAACGGACAACGGGAAAAATGCTCGAATGCATGAGATGAACATGTATGTAAATGCAATGCACATGATGACATGATATGAGATGCATGACAACGATAACAACACACGGAGACACAAACCCGAACCCGAGAAAATAAAATAACTTAACGCCGGAAACGGCAAGAGTTGGATTACATATTAGGTAAATCATATCCTGGGTGTTACATCGGACATGCGTGCATTAGGGCGTCGCGCGCGTTTTTGCGTCCATGTGTACGTGTGACTGTTGCATACACGTAGGGGGAGTACGTGTAGGGGCCACTAAGGAGCAGTCAAATCATACAGTAAGTTAGTCGGAAGAAGCAACCATCATTTCACTCTTGAATGACACGTACGCAATATAAAATGGTTGATATGGAGAGAAAAAGAAAACCACTATATATACACTAGCAGGAGCCTAAGCTACAAGCCTGCTTGCTTAGGTTGCTCTCTTCACAAGCATAGAACGACGGGCCTAATCCCGCAGCTGGGGGAAGGGAACAATGTTCTGCGTAGACGCGGTCGACATCGGCGAGGGAGAAAACCCACAGTCGATGCGTCCCAATCGGGGGTCACCGCGGTATGGGCCGATGCCGCGTCCCAACCGCCCTTCTAGCTACAGCTTGACGTCCCAGGTAGTCCGTCTTCCTTTTAGAGCCGGCTTGCTCCACTGTCGTAGCTCCATCTCCATGTCGATCTTTCTCTACTTCTACCGGCTTCTATTTGTGATGAGTTTATGTCTCATGAACTAGTGCCAGTACTATTATTCTAATCACACTTCTTCAATATCTTTGCCATCAGGGATGCTCAGGTCGATTTTAGTGGAACTGCACAAAAGCATCGTATGATCCGAGGGTGCCAGCCGTCTTTCCTTCCTGACATGGAAAGTGCTATGGAACAAGAGGTACCAGAAGGTGGAGAACCAAAGAGTGTTGCTTCTATTGTTGCTGGCATTCTCACTAAAGAATCTCCCTCTAGCACATTCCTTCGACAGGTTCTACCTGGCCAGGAAATTAAATCATGTTTAGGGTTTAGGGTTTAAGTCGTAGTGACCCCATCAGTAGTTTTTCTATCGTACACGCTCTCACAACTTTTTTCTTTAGTTGTGAAGTAAATATTGGTTATGATCTGTGAATCATTGAGATGCATCAGCATGCGTGTTAGTTTTCCTTTGTATTTGATGGAATGTTATAACGGGGCAACCTTGGAATAGGAATGAAAATGGAGTGGAAAAGTTTCCGTTTTTCTAGAGAAAAAATGGAAATGGAGAGAAACCAACGTTTCGTTTCGTTGGATCGCGCCATCGAGCAAAACCAACGTTTAAATCACGTCTGTCGTGTTCGTGTCTCACCCTCCTCCACGGCTCGACCCCACACGGTCGCTCGGCATGCCACTCACCGCAAACCGAGTAGTATACCATAACTTTCCCGCCTGCTTGTCGATGGATCGTGCCATGGAGTACTAGCACTACTGGAAGAGATTGACAAGTTGGGGGAGGACAGCTAGCTGTAGCACGGACTCCCGAGAACTTACTACTGGAAGAGATCGCGCATGTTGTAGCCAGCTATTGCGACCTTTGAACGTGGAGCAGCCGCGTGCACCCGGAAGCGGCGCGGGTGACGCTCTCTCGGCCGGTGCGCCGCAATCAAAGTCGGCGCCAGTGAGAGGTCATGTCCGCTCTGGCCGGGCATGAATGCGGCACTGACCGTTTTAGGCGGGAAGCACGCGCGGGTGATGAAGAGGGTTCGGGTTGGTCAGGAACGGCAGTGGCAGCGGTCCGGACGTGCGCAAACAAGAGATGATGTACGTTAATATTGCTGCGTATATAATTAATAACATAAATAATGTGCCAGTTGGACAAATATGATTGGAGATGGAGATGGAAATGGAATTTTACGTAAACACGGATATGCATGTCTATGTCTATGTGTGTGTGCGCGACGACTCTCGCGACGTGGAAGCGGGGGCGTGTTTTTGATCGAGTTTTCTTTCTTGGTACGTTAGAAAATCAGTTTGTCGAATTCACATCTAGATGTTATTTAAGGATATCACATCTAAGCTCCCACAAGTATATAATGTAGCAACAAGAAACAAAAAAACTAGGAAAAGACCACAAACAGAGTGGACATCAACTTATATGTGACATAACTATGTCACATCTAGATGTGTCCTAGACAGACCCTTAAAAAATTGTCCGCCAGTTTTCGTTTCTTTTTTCCGGGAACGCGCGTATTCTATTTAAAACCACTGCTATGGAGAGCTTTTTTACTCCATTATAGCCTCCTGTTTGATAGAGTTTCTCGCGTCTCGCTCTCTCACCCTCTCCATATCAAAACAAGATGACAGTGTCCACTCTATCTCTCTCCTCACTGGTGGTCACAGATCCGGACGAATCATGTCCGCTGCGGGAGGTATGGAGGTGCAGCGTTGACGTTGTCGCCGTCAGTGACGGAGGAAGCCGATGCGCACTGTCCTCTCGGAGTCGGCGCTGGCGCGGACGAAGATCCTCCGCGCCCTTGTTCGTTGTCGTCGTGTGGGCAGATCCCGCCCGCCCGCCTAAACGACATCTCGCCCACCTGAGGTATAACTTCTTGTACTGGTCCAGCTCCCCAGGTCACTGCGTGCGGGTTTTCTTCTATGCGACTACTCCCCATCTCCCCATGCATAGTAGCTAGGGTTCATCGGCTGGTCCAACATCACCTACTAGTACTATTATAGAGGAAATGCCACTCAAAAAGTTGTCCTGATTTATGCCTCGGTGGAGGTTTACATGTTGTTTCGACAAAAAGTACATGGTGGTTGTGCGGTCATTATCCATATGATGGTAGTACTATCACTGGTTAAATGAAGAAATGCTTTTTTTCTCGGGTATCCTGGTTTAGTTCCCATCAAGATAATTATGATGCTTCTGTTTGTTGGTGTACTTTTCATTAATTCTTATTGACAATTGAGATGTCGTTGCTAACACTTTTTTATATTTTTGGGAACAGCGATGCGTGTCTCCATACCCGGGCATGTCTTCCTCAATTTTAGTGGAACTGCACAAAATTGGATGGCCATTGTTGTTCTGCCTCACTGTCCTCTGCCACGTGGTTCTTCCTTCCTCGAGCTAGATTACTGAGAAGAAACAGACCACAGTGAGGATTTGTCGAACTTCTTAGGTGCATCACCCAAACTTGATGCCAAATGGATGATGCATCACCACGATGACCTATCGATGCTCATGGTTGCGCCTCATGGTTGCGTCGGCTGGTGAAGCTGATCAATTTTTGACGAAAAAGAAGCTGTCTTCCATCAGTGCTCTTTGCTTGTTACGCACAAAGATGATATCATTTGTCAGTTCGCCTTGGTTGTGTTGGAGACGCAGTCATCTTTCACGTTGGTGCAATTTTGGCTAGGGTTTTACGACAAGTGGGCCCAAAATGTGGCTGGCTCACCTGTCATACAGCCAAAAGCAGGTGCAGTGAAGGCACCGGAGCTCAGTCTGTACTACAGTAGTATATATATAAGTGGGAGCCTGAGCGCTTGTTCGCTAGGGTTTGCACTCTCCACACGCTCGCCGCACTACATACATGTTACACGCTGGAGGCTCAGCGTTCATTTGCTAGGGTTTGCTATATTCACAGTCTCTCACCCTCTCTTCACCAGATCTAAACAAGAATACGTTGGCCACTTGTCTCTCTCTCCCCCCTCACAGCTGGTGAAGGAGGCGTCTGTATCCCGTCGCACCGGGAAGGGGAGGAGGTGCAGCGTTCACTCTATCGCCTTCGGCGAGGGAGGCAATCCACTGCCGGCTGCGTTGTTCTCTTTCAGCCAGCGCCTGTGTGGGAGGGCCACCGACCCCTTCTTCCTCGTTGTCGTACATAGTGTGGGCAGATCCGCCTCCCGCCGCACGCCTTGCCACATCCCGACGACCCTAAGGTATAAGTTTCTTTGAAACTGTCGTTGCTCTAGCTGCATGTGGATCTTTTTCGATCTGTAGTCGAATCTAGGTATTGGTTCAAAGAGGAAAGAAGGGTGCGGTGGGCTGGAGCAAGAATCTAGGACGTGGTTCAATGAGGAAAGGAGGGGCAGAAAGTAGTATAGACTGGCTATCCAGCCGCTTTGTAGGTCGAAAAGGGAAAAAGGGGGTAACCCAGTACACACATCTGTAAGGAACCGATCTCTTTGTTGAAAAGGGAAAGAAACTGGGGGGTCGGGTAGTTTGTGCATGACTAGATTTGTTGCCCTCACATAGGAAGAAGGTTCAAAGAGAACAAATATGGGACCAGCGCATATATGATGCTTGGCTACATACTCTGCATCACCCATTTATACGTGTGGACGCACATGGTGCTGCCATGTCCCATGCAGCTATTTTGCTGTTGTTAATCTCAGAATTAACTACTGATCTGTTTTAAAAGAATTTCTCTGTTAATATGAATCAATGCAACCATTTTAGAAATGCTATTGTCCTATACTTTGTTTTCCATCAAGATAAGGTAGATGCTTCTTTTGTGGCCGCATGTTTCATCCTCCTTTATTGGCTAGTAATTGTTTTCTTTTTTGCCTCTTAAAACAGGGATATCTATTCAACTTGTTAAGCTACTTGTATTGGTACTGTTTTAAATAAATGATGAATTGAAGCTATTGTATTGCTGTCTTTTCCCATTAAGTAGTGAACAAAAATGGGACCAACACAGACATGATGCTTGTTGCTTTGTTACAACAAATTCAGCATCACCCCCTTTATAAGCCAGTAATTGATGCCACTCTCAGAATTAACTAGTGAATCTTATTTCAAAACTGCAACACTTGTTAGGGATTGGCGGGATTACCATTTTTGTGGCGGCATGTTTCATCCTCCTTTATTAGCTAGTAATTGATTCCTTTTTTGCCTCTGTTTATACAGGGATATCTATTCAACTTGTTGCTATTGTGACATTTTGCTTTGCTACACGAAACACTTTGCTTGATTTCAGTGCAACTGGACAAAATGAGATTGGATTTCCTATTCGTGTTGGTAGATTCGTACGTGATCTTGTGTGCGTCATGATAGGTTGGTACTTGCCTTCATCCACATGATCGTGCAGTGTGTTTTGAGATGATGTGCTACTTGTATTAGTACTATTTTAAATAAATGATGAATTGAAGCTATTGTATTGCTGTCTTTTCCCATTAAGTAGTGAACAAAAATGGGACCAACCCAGACATGATGCTTGTTGCTTTGTTACAACAAATTCATCATCACCCCCTTTATAAGCTTTGTCGTTCTTTATACATGTTGAAACAAGGCATTGTTAAGATAATGTCTCAGTCAATATGAATGAATCACACTGATGGAGAATTGCTACTCTCCTGCTTTGTTTCCCATTAAGATAAAGTAGATCAGTAGATGCTTTTCTTCTGGGAGTACAAGTCATCAACCGTTATTTCTTAGTAATTGTTTCCCTTATACCTATTGTTGCTTATAGGGATATCAAAATTAAAGCTCGGTTTTATTCCGACTTCGATTAGTTGAACTGCACATAAGGAGCCAATGTGTAAGGCAAACTGCTGCATTACTGGGTCTAGTTGGTCGTTCCACTTTGCAGAAAGAAGCAGTCACTATTTCCGCTACATTACAGAAGGAATGACCGAGAAGCTTTACAGAGTATTATTAGACACTGATGACATGACCAGTCTGCAGAGACCATTGGCAATTTAACAACACATGTAGTGCCCTGGGTAAAAAGTGCCCAAACAAGTACAAAAGCTATGACAGGACTCCACGATCATAGGCATTACATATTTTGAATGGGAAAAGCTTGTCAAAGTTTAATCATTGATGTTAGCAAGAGGACGTTAGTTTAATATATTGGAATTGGAAAACCTTGTCAAAATTTGCTCATTGATGTTAGCCAGAAGACATGCATTTGATATTTTTGAGTGGGACGCCCTTGCTGTGAGCAGCGTCGAGTGTTTTTTCCTATTCATGTGTTCAGTTTAGAAGTAAATAGTTACTCTGCTGAGATATTCCTGTGTTAAGAGTTTGTTCTGAATATTGTCTATGTAATGCCAGGCCTTGTGTTTGATTGCAAAGTTGAGCTTGGAATGTTGTGGCATGCGGCATCACGAGCTGTTCACCGTGCCTCCTGAGAATAATGTTTCGTATTTTTTTGCATGTCGATCTAATGCCAGTGATTTGCTTGTTAAGAAGATCATCCTCTTCTGTTGTTTCCATGCTTAAGAAGTTCATCGCCTGATGTTTCATTCATAGCCTATATGACAAGTCGGGTAGGTTAGACGTGAAACCATATGATCTTCCGACCAACTCATGATATTAGGCTGTGATTGGATCGTCGTTTTCCAACCAAAACCGCTTGTAAAACTGACACTTGTAAATTAAAGCAGGTGGTCTCGGGCGAAGGCGCTTGGTTGGTCGATTTCGACTAGTAAAATATCGGAAGTACTTGACACACAATAAAAACGCTGAACGACACTCGGACGATTGCTAATCCAGCCGTTAGCTGTTGTTTCAGCCTTGCCCATGGATGGCATGATATGCACATCGTGCATGTATCGTGTGGTAATGTCGTCCATATAGCAGTGCTCGTAAAATATACACTGGTCTCTCAAATTACACGCGTAACCCGCCGGTTTTACTTACAGACCTCGGGCCCTCGGTTTCATTACGCCTATATTTTACGCGTTGTTCTCGATGACGAGTAAATTACACCTGTGTGTTAATACAGGTTTGAAATAAACTAGAGCTCCCAAGCGCGGCCTTACCGTTTCATGCCATCTCAGTTTCTCGAAGGTGCTCATAGGTGTCCGATGATCCTGGCTTCCTGAATGAGTAGCGGGCGCTGTATCAGACCATCTGTAGGGCCCGCGAGGCCCTCTCCGTTGTCCTTCGAGTTGTTGCGCTCGCTATGGCGCCGAGCATTGTTAACATCGTCAACAAACATGAGGATTCAGGAGATGACTTTATTTTGACTGGATGACACTAGGGACCCACTAGGGCAATAGCCGTACGTACGCAAGTGTCTCCTTATTATGTACAACTATATTTTTTTTGCTTTCTCCTGGTTTCCTGACATCACGATCCCACACCATTGTCAACCTATGTAGTCAATATAAATGAGAGAATTGCACAAGGTGCGGCTGACAGCTGGGACCAAGCAGCTCGAGCAGTTTTGTGTTTTTGAGGCGTGAGCACTACAGAGTTTTTCTTGGCGATGATTTCGTTGTTGTTCAGAGGAGAGCAGGGTATTAACTGCGCGGGCTGTGGCCCGTCTAGCCCAGGCCAGATATCCAGCCCAGATACTATTTTTCTTCAAGATGAAAATGGCTAGCCCAGCTATATGTCTTTTTGAGGAATACCCAGGCAAGGTCAACTTGTTATTCTCCGCCCCGCTAGGCTGCAAATCTTTCCTAGGAGGGATGCATTAGGCTTAACAGGAAAATGGGCTTTAAAAAATAATAAATGGGATGTAATTATAAAAACTGGGCAGTAACTATAAAAAATGCACCAAACACGAAATTAGTTTATAAAATATTATTTATGGATTTTGAAAATCTTAAATTTTCATTGTTGCGCGCGCAATGTTTCATCGGATTTTTACGTAATACAAATTTATATTTAATCTGACTAGAAATTTTGGGATAAAAATATTTCGGAGCCCATCAAAATGTGGGACATTTTATTGAATTCTGTCTTCAACGATTGGTTGAAATTATTAATCATTGTCCTAGCTAGAAAATGGGATGTACTTTTAACAAACTGTAAATGGGCTGTTGTAAATTCCATTAGAATTCCAAAATGGGCTGTACATTCTTACAAAACGCAAATGGGCTATAAGTTCTCTGCCACACACTTGTGGGACTACTAAGTAACGCGTCCCCTAAAAAAATAAGTTGACGCGTATGCAAGGCTTTGCCAACTTATTATAGTCAACACACTGTTCTAGCAGCAGTGGCCGTTGGATGTCTATCCAACGGATGTCGTGCTTATTCTTCAATCTCGGATATTCTTAGCTTCGGCCGCCCAAAAAATGATTCCTCCCCCTGACATCTAGGGCGCACCGTTTCGGAGGCTGACCTGTGGCCCTACTAAGTTGGAGCGTACCAAGGGCTTTGTCAACTTAGTCAATAATAAATGTTTCTAGCTTCAGTGACCGTACGATGTCCATCCAACGGCCGTAGTGCTTCTTCAACATCTGGTCTTCTTGGTCCAGCCGCCCAAAGCAGCGTCGGTCGTGCCGCCTGCTCCTGCCTCCCGTGGCCGGTTGTGCTGTCGCGGAGGCCTCACCGCCCCCATACTACTCCCACCACTGGCCAGGACATCCCTCCACTCACCCACACCCCCTATTATTCTGCGGCGACGGCAGCCTCACACCGTAGCCGAACCAGTGAACCCTCTTACTCCTCTCCTTGCGGGCTTCCACTGCTGCGTCTTCCCCGGCTCCGCGTTGTCCCCTTCCTAGGCCTCGTCGTCATCCAGACCACCGCCCTGGTGCTCTCGGCGCGGCGTGGTCAACGTGGTCAACGACCGACTTCCATCGGAAGAGTACTGTACGTGGAGAGGCTGATAGCTGGGTCCAGGCGGCCGCAAGGAAGTGCCTCCTTATTACACGCAAAATAATTATTCCTCCACCTTACAGCAGGGACCCACCAGACGGGCCACCTTATTTTGCGAAAAAAAAAACATTTCCCCCCTGACTGCTCGGACCCACCGGACGGGCCAGCGTATTTCGTGAAAAAAACGTTCCCCCCACTGTCAGCTCGGACCCACCGGAAGTGCTTCCTTATTACGCACAAAAAAATGAATACTCCCCCTGCTAGCTGGGACCCACCATGGTGGGAGGCTGACTTGTGGGCCTACTAAGTTGACTGGGACGGGGGCCTTTGTCAACTGTAGTCAATATGAACGATTCTAGCTCTAGTGACCGTACGATGTCCATCCAATGGCCGTAGTGCTTCTTCAACCTCTGGTCTTCTTGCTCCAGCCGCCCAAAGCAGCGTCAGTCATGCCGCATGCTCCTGCCTCCCATGGCCGGCTATGCTGCCGCCGAGGCCTCACCGCCCCCTACTATTCCCATCGCTCGCCAGGCCCTGCGGCAACGGCAGCCTCATACCTCAGCCGAACAAGTGAACCCTCGTACTCCTCTCTGCGTGGGCTTCCACTGCCGCGCCTTCCCCGGCTCCCCGTCGTCCCCTTCCTAGGCCTCGCCGTCGTCCACCGCCCTGGTGCTCTCGGTGCGGCGTGGTCAACGTGGTCAAGGAACGACTTCCATCGGACGTGGACTATACGTGGAGAGGCTGACAGCTGGGTCCATGGCCGCAGCAAGGAAGTGCCTCCTTATTACGTGCAAAATAATTATTCCTCCACCTGACAGCAGGGACCCACCGGACGGGCCACCGTATTTCGCGAAAAAAATTGTTTCCCCCCTGACTGCTGGGACCCACCAGCTACACCTTCGCACGCAAGGAAGTGCGTCCGGGCAAAAAAAAATGATTCGCCCCCCTGACTGCTGGGACCCACTAGCTACATCTTCGCACGCAAGGAAGTGCCTGAAAGTCGGGACCCACCTGGTCGAAGCGTACGTAGCGTTGTCATTCTGGTCGTGAACGTGTACGTACATATATACTGGTCGATGTAGAGGCGCGCACGTGTCGTAGTAGAGGTGCGCACGTAGCATGTACACGTACGTACAGCGGTCAGGGTGCAAGAAAGAAAATACGGCCACGTATGTGTACATATGGGCGGGGTCTCGAACGCCTACTCGCGCATACGTACGGCGAGGGCTCGTGTACATGGCTGGGTCGGAACGGAGAAATAGCGTCGTCGTCGTGTTCATGGGGAGGCAACGGAATGCGTCGTGTTCATGGGGAGGCAACAGAATGCGTCGTGTTCATCAGGAGGGCTTGGATGGAACAGGCGATGGAAACGAGGCCTGGCGTACCGCAAAACGGAGGAAACGGCCTTGTGTTTACCAGCCATGTTCGAAACGGGATCCTGTTCATCAGGAGGGGTGTGGCTTACCGCAAAACGGAGGAAACGGACCTCCTACGGTCGAAACGGGGGTCCTATTGATCGGGAGGGGTGTGGCGTACCGCAAAACAGAGGAAGCGGACTTGTGTTGGAGCGCTACGGTCGAAACGGGGGTCTTGTTCATCGGGAGGGGTGTGGCGTACCACAAAACGGGACTCCACGGGATATTGTTCATCTCCACCGTCGACCTCCTCCAGCCTCCACGGGCTCCTGTTCATCCAGCCTCCACCCCGCGCTACTCCACCGGCTACTGTTCAACCACCCCTCCACCGTCTACTGTTCATCCAGCCCTCCACACCACAGGGTCCTG